>NW_028274808.1:33791363-34094393 GCF_037043125.1 Eumetopias jubatus
TTGTTGTGCCAGTGCCTGTTACTGAGATGAGTAGGGTCCATTTCCCAGGAGTATTAGCATAGAGAATAAAATACAGTTTCCGTATGCACACTGCAGCCACACCTGACCACACACCCGTTCAGCTTTATGAACCCCTGATACAGGAATATTAGTGCACTCAGCGTTGTTTACATACTTTCTACATCGCTGCCTGAAGTCTCTTTCTTCATGCTGCTCTGTCACCTAAAAGGCCCCAGTGCTTTTGGCCTCTTCCATTCTTTGGCAATTAATTTTTTTTTCTTGAAATATTGCTCACATTATTATTTTCATCTCTATTTACCTCAACAGATCCATTAGCTTCTTGAGGGATCAGAGCTGTATTTCATAAGTGTGTACATTATTCATAGCACCTGGAAGTCGTGGGCACACAGGCAGTACAGGATGAATGCAAGAGCTTCGGGTTTGGAATTTAACAGACCTTGATTCAAATCTGGTTTAGAACTTGACAGACTTACAACTCTATGTCTATTAACCTGCCACCAAGGGAACATACAGCAGTGAAGAAATTATCTTAGCTGTTTACTGGATAGAAAAAGAAATCAAGGGCTTTTAAATGCTAGAAAGGAGCTAATAATAGAGGCTATGCTACTTAATCATCGAAGACTAGCACTATGTTAGAATAGAATGAGTCTACATGTCCAGTACAATTAGTTGAAATAAGTCCCCTTGTTCATCGGTAAAAAGTGTCTTCAGATAGGTTCAATTAGTGTCTAGAGTACTAGAATCATTCAAATTTCATGTCTTCTATCTACGTCAGCTGTTTAAGTCAGTTATGAAATATGATAGTGAATTCTGATATCTACTAGGAAAGTGCTACTTTAGGTGGAAAATTCCCTTTATAAAGAGTTGTTTAAAAACTTTTAAAATACTTAATATGTATACATTGTCTATCATATAGTAAACATTTAAAAAAATTAAAATGGCACCTTTATTGAGTAATATTAGCTCACTGATTAATTTTTTGATTGGTCCCAAAAGGCACACCCTTGAATTTTTATTATCTTTGGAGAGAACTGGGAGAATGAAGAAAACTATATATATTGATTTTAATAAATAATACATAAGGGGCCTTGTGGCTGAACTGTGGTTCCCCCAAGTTAATATATATGTTTAAGTCCTAGCTGCAGAATATGACTATATTTGGAGATAGCACCTTAAGGGAAATTAAGGTAAAATGAGGTCACATGGTGGATGGTAATTCAATACGGTTGGTGTCCTCATAAGAAGAGGAGATGATGAGTAGGACACAGACTCACATAGAGGAAGGACCATATGAAGATATCCATCTACAAGCCAGGGAGAGAGTCCACAGAAGAAATCAAATTTATTGACACCTTGAACTTGGAATTCTAGCCTCCAGAATTATGAGAAAATAAATTTCTGTCATTTAAGCTACCCAGTTTGTCGTGGCCTTTGTTATGGCAGCCCCAACAAACTGATATAAAATTTGGTACTGAGAAGTAGGGTACTGCTGCTATAACAAATTGTGGCAGTGGCTTGGAACTGAGTAACGGGTAGAGGCTAGAATGGGTTGGAAGTACATTTTAGAAAAAGAGAGGGAGACAAACCATGAGACTCTGGACTCCGGGAACCAACTGAGGGTTACAGAGGGGAGGGGGGTGCGGGGATGGGGTAACTAGGTGATGGGTATTAAGGAGGGCATGTGTAGTGATAAGCCTGGGTGTTATATGCAACTAATGAATAGTTGAACACTACATCAAAAACTAATACTGTACTATATGCTGGCTAATTGAACATAATAGTAATAATAAAGAAAAAGCTTAGATTGCTTTGAAAAGACTTTAATGGTTCTTCTCGTAAGGTCTCAGGGAGGAGGAACATGTTAGTGGAAACTGGAGGAAAGGTGATCTTTGTTACAAAGTGGCAAAGAATTTGGATGATTTGTGTCTTAATATTTTGTGGAAAGTAAAACTTGTAAGTGATGAATTTGGATATTTAGCTGAGGAGATTTCTAAGCTAAGTGTTGAAGGCATGGCCTGGTTTCTCCCTGTGGCTTATAGTGAAATACAAGAGAAAGGAGATAAATTTCTAAGCTAAAAGGAACCAGAACTTGAGATTTGGAAAATTATCAGCCTAATCACTGTAGTTTTAATTTGCATTTCCGTAATGGATAATGATATTGAATGTCTTCATGTGCTTATTTGTCATCATCAATTTATCCTCTTTAGTGAAATGTCTGTTCATGTCTTTTGCCATGTTCTAATTGGATTTTTGTTTGTTTGTTGTTTTGTTGTATTTTTTGTTTTACTGTTGCATTTTAAGAGTTCTTTATTATCTTAAATATTTGTTCTTTGTTAGGCATAAGGCTTACAAATATTTTCATCTACTTGAAGGATCTTTCAAGAAGAAAATAAGCTTAATTTTGACGAAGTCCAATTTAATTTCTCTTTTTATGGATCATTGAGTTTATGGATCTTCAAGTCACTTTGTGTCAAGTTTATGAATTTTTGCCTAGCCTTAAATCCCAAAGATTTTTCTCCTACACTTTCTTTCGTAAGAGTTTTTTATATTTTTCTGTTTTACATTTTAGTCCATGATTCATTCTGAGTTAATCTTTGCATAAAGTGTGAGACTTTTGTTGAATTTCATTTCTTTAACTATGGATGTCCACTTGCTGCAACATTATTTCTATTAAAAGGCTATCATTCTTCCCTTATATCACTTTTGAACCTTTGTGAAAAATCAGTTGATCATATTTCTCTGAGGCTATTTCTTGGTTCTCTGTTGTGTTTTACTGATCCATGTGTTAGTTCCGGTGCCAATCACATACTGACTTGATTAGTGTTAACTATTTAATAAGTCTTAAAATCAGGTAGACTAAATCCTTTGACTTTATTATTCATTTGCAAACTCGTTTTAGCTGTATTCTAGGTTTTTTTTTTTTTTTTTGCATTTCCATACACACTTTAGAACAGTCTCACCTATACCTACATAAAATTTTGCTGGAATTTTGATAATAGTTGTATTAAACCCATATATCAATTTAAAGAAACTTGATTGATATCTTTACTATGCTGAGTCTTCCAACACATAACACAGTATGTCTCTCCATTTATTTAGATATTCTTTAATTTCTTTTATTAGCATACAAGTCCTAAATGTGTTTTGTTAGATTTACACCAAAGTATTTAGTTTTATAGGTGATTGTAAATGATATTTTATTTTTAATTCCACTATCCATGTGTTTGCTACTAGTATGTAAAAATACAATTTATTTTTTTATCTTATATCCTGTGAACTCCTCAACTTACTGTATGTAGATATCTTGTTATCCACATATAAAAGGCAGTTGATTTCTTCCTTTCTATTTGTTTTTACTTCCTCTTCTTGATTTATTGCATTGGCTAGAACTTCCAACACCATATTTAATAAAAGTGGACATCTTTACCTTCTCCTGATCTTAGGGGGAAAGCATTCAGTCTTTCATCACTAACAATAGTGTTACCTGTAGGTTTAGGGTCGATGTTTTTTTTTTTCTGAGGTTGATGAAGCTACCTTCTATTCCTATTTTACATAGAGTTTTTACCACGAATACTAGGCTAATTTGGTCAAATTATTTTTCTGCATTGATTGATATGATCGTGTGGTTTTTGCTTTTAGCCTCTTTTATAGTAGATTACATTGATTTATTTTTGAACATTGAACTAACCTTGTATCCCTGGAATAAATCCCACTTGGTCATGAGTATAATTCCTATTATAAACTGCTAATATATATTTGTTAATATTCAGTTACAGATTTTACTTTATGAGATAGGTTGCTCTGTAGTTTCTTTCTTTCTTTCTTTCTTTTTTTTTTTTTTTTTGGTACTTGTGATCTGGTTTCTTTTGGTCAGATTAATCCCAGTTTCATAAAATAAAATGGGAAGTGTTTCTTTCTTTTCTACTCTTTGGAAATGGTTGTTTAGAATTGCTCTTAAAGAACTAAAGTTCTTTAACAGTTTGGCAGAACTCTCCAGTGAAACCAGCTAGGCCTAGAAATTATTTTAGGGGGAAATGATTAAATAATGAGCTCAATGTGTTAATAGTTAAAGAACTATTAAAATTACTTATTTCATATTTACTGAATTGTGTGGTAGTTTGTGTTTTCTGAGGAATCAGGCCTTTCATCTAACTTGTTAAATGCATGCATGTAGAATTATTTCTAATAGTTCCTTATTATCATTTTGGTGTCTGTAAGGTCTCTAATGACATCCTGTTTCATTCTTGACATTGGAAATTTGTTTTGCTAGAGGTTTGTCATTTTTATTGATATTTTCAAAGAGCTGTCTTTTTGTTTCATTGGTTTTATCTATTGCTCTTTTGTTTCAGTTTCATTTATTTCTGTTATCACTATTATTTCTTTCCTTCTGCTTGTTTTTGCTTATTTTGATCTTCATTTTCTATATTCTTCAAGTGAATGCATAGATTATTGATTTGAGACTTTTCTTCTTTTTGAAAGTATTCATTTAGTGCTATTACTCTCCCTCTCTGCACTGCTTTTGCTGTTTCACACATTTTTGATATGTATCTTCATTTTCATGCAATTCAACACGTTTTCATTAACCTTAAAACTTGCATTTTGTTCATAGATTGTTTGGAAGTATGTTGTTTAGTTTCCAAATGTTTACAAATTTTTCTGTTATCTTCCTGTTATTGATTTCTACTCTAATTCAATTGTGGTTACAAAATACTCAATCTGAGTTTGTTTGTCATTAAATTTGTTGAGGTTGGATTTATGGCCCAAATATGGTTTATTTTCTATGAAATTGGATTACATCCCATTCATTGATAGTATTGAGTTTTTCTATTCATGCTAATTTTCTGTGTAATTGTTCTATTAATTATTGAGAGAAAGGTGTTGACTTCTTCAAATACAATTGTGGTTTTGTCTATTTATCCTTTCAGTTCTATCAGTTTTTTTAAAAATGGACTTTATTTTTAAGAGCAGTTTTAGGTTCACAGCAAAATTGAATAAATGTACAGAGATTTCCCATCTAACTCCTGCTCTTACACATGTACAGCTTCCCCCATTATCATCATCCCCTACCAGAGCAGTACATTTTTTATAGTCAATGAAACTGCATTGACACATTATAGCTCAAAGTCCATAGTTTACATATAATTGCATATATCACTTTCAGCTGTACTTTAAATAATAGGGGAAAATATGTCTAGTTTATCTTATCAGAAGTGAGAATCCCAAGGTAATATTTTTAAAACATCAAAATGTATACAAAAACTCTATGTAAACAAAATATCAAAACTTTTAAATAAAGATGAGATTAGTATTACTATATTTCTTCTTCTCTCAGGCTCCAATATAGCCCCTTTATTGACTTGTTATAAATTCTTACGATAGGACACTTATTGATCCTGTCTGTATTTAAAAACTTAGGATTTATTCTCATATAACAAAGAAAACAACAACCAGTGGCTTAAACAAGAGAGAAATTAAATTCTTTCTTGAATAGAGGATGTCTTGAGTCAGCAACTCTAGGCTAGGAAAGAGCTCCATGGCGCTATTAGGAATTTGGGCTCCTCTCAGTTCATTCCACTAAATTCAGCCTATGGCTCCCTTTTCAAGGTTACCTTTTGGTTATGCATAACTATTGAGGAAGAAAGAGGAGGAATGACAGAAAAGCACAGAATCCTCCTGGTAAAGATTCATCCCTTTGCATTTCTAGGTGGCAAAGAAGGTTGGGAATATAGTCTTTTATTCTGGGTTGTAATATGCTCAGCTAAAAATCAGGGTTCTTGATCTAATGAAGAGGACACCAGATGTTAAGGAAGGATTAGCAATCTCTACCATACATTCAATATCTTGTTAGATCCCAAAGTCTGAAGGACACTGACCCAGTCCCTGTTTATTTCATGATTCCATAAATATTAGACTAGCAATAATAATAAATAATAATAGCAATAATTTTATTTGGAAGAAAATGCACAGTTAAATACACCAAGTATACGTGCAAGAATTTTAAGGTACTTGCATGTTGAGAACTGTTGGAAAACATCAACACTAACAGTTCCTTCCTTCCCACCTTCTTCATAAGGCTGACCTGGAAGTTCTCACTTATCATCCTGGTCAATATGAATGGGTGCTATTTTAGATCTAATTCACTGATACAAAGCGCATAGGCTTTATTTTCCCTTATGTCAGTCCCATTTCTCTGGATATATGAGAGGGAAGTTGTCATTAGCATCCAGCCTACTAAAGTTGTTATCAATGTATTTACACTTCCTGAGCTTAAATTCCCTCAGTTCTCACAGACGACAGCTGTATAGCAGTTATAAAGTTTTCTGGGGTAGCCTATCAGTCTTGGAGCAGCATATTTATTTCAGGAAGAGTGTCCTATCGTAAGAATTTATAACAAGTCAATAGTTTTATTTTGTTTTGTTTTTTGCATCACACCAACCAGTGTAATATGAATATGGGACCTCCAAACTGAGGGCTGAAAGGCAGGATTTTATTAAATCTTTTGAGAGAAAACTCATAAAGCCATGAATCTGCAACGGAGAATTTTTTGTTTCAAAGCTAAAAATTTTAAAATAAATAAATAAATAAATGTGCATTAAAACCATAAAGCACACATTAAAACATCATTTTAGTTTTCCTTGCTCATACGTATCTAATTTATAGATTTGATGTAACTAAGGTTTACTAAAGATAAATCTGAAGAGATTTTAGTATACCACAATTTGGGAGAGCAAGGGCAGAAAAAAGAAAAAGAAATAACAGTTGAAGAGACCTTGTCAATTGGAAAACACTATATCCAGCTGTTAGGAATAGGATCCTGGTGGGTCCATAATGCAAGTGCTAAGCATGTGGTACCATCTCTCAAAGAGATGAAGATATTTCCCTAAGGTTGTACATTTGAAATGTGTCAGAGCCAGGGCTCAAACAGATCTAAACCTTCTAAATGCAGAAAAACATGCTGCTGCCCAGGCACAAGAGCATAGTTGGCATGAAGAGAAGTAAAGCAAAAGCTACAGCTGGGTCAGTGCTAGAGATCAGCAGAGAGGCAGGTGTGGGGGTAGCCCAGGGGTCCCCCATTGTTCATACATCACTGATGTCACACTCTGCTATCCACTAAGGATCTCAAACTTTCTTTCACCTCTTACCACAGTTTTTTTGAAATGTGATGTTCTCTATTTAATTATTGTTCATAATTCTTCAATTCTGTTCTACTCTTAAGCCACATAAAGTGCCCAAAATGGTGAATTAGGAGAAAACTGTCCACAGTGTTAAACAAGAAGGACCATATCTGTTTAACCCAAGGAAAAACATTCAATGAAATTAGGGTCCCTTTCCTCTTCAAGGTTGATGGTTTCTCACCCTATTCATGGGGAAGTAGGAAAAGCCATTCTACACCCATAAAATGACTGCAGCATATAAACACTTGGAGGTGCCAACAATTGCCCAATTTGTCTATGGAAAGTTTCCATCTTTCCTTCTCTGACATGCTCACTTCTATTTGCCAAGTGCTCTCAGTGTGTCTGTCCCTTGTACCAGGGCACTCTCCACTCAGATATATCACTCTAATTTTTCCTTTATCTCTGTCCTATAATTCCCAAAATAGTTTTGTAATTCATTAGCAACTTGGTTAGTATTGAGTATTCTTATGAGAGATGTTAAGTTTAACAAGAGAACCTGGGAAAGAAAGTCTCTTAATCCAAAGTTAACACTGGCTGGTAAACAGAATATTGTGGAGAACACAGGTAGAGCTGTAGGAACTTCCAGTCACTCCCTGGGGACTTCTGAGAGGATGAACCTGCTCCCCGGGGCAAAATCAGGAGCTATGTGGCTGCCAACAGCTTGCTGGCTATCCTTACAACTTGAAGGAAACACATGAAGCATGGTCATACTCTTTCTTCTGAAGCTCCACTGGATTCTCAAGGTACCCCAAAGACCCAAAGGCTAAGGATGAAAAGAGAGGTGCTTTTCCAGTTGGAAGAAGTGTCCATAGCTGCAATCTTAAACTACTGGATTCCAGGAGATCTCTTTTGTGCTCCACATTGCAATTCAAGATGGCATAAGCAGTAAGAAAATTTATGTGGCATATCAGAAGCTTGAAGTAAAGTTTAAAATAGCAAAGTAATATACTCAGTTACAACACTGTACATAATCCTATTTAAGAAATAGTTCTTTTCTTTGTTTCATTTACTCTAAGATGGCATTAGGTATTTGTGGTGTGGTCATAAGATTTGAAACCAAGGAGATTAGTTCACTATGTTCAAGGGGGAAAAGGTATTTCTGTTCAGAAATGTTAATAAAGTGGGTTGAAATGTTGAGTATCATTCTTTCAAATAAACTGACAGAATATAAATCTCTCTCAGTGTATCTTATCCTCTTTAAAATAATTCACCAGGATGGGGCGCCTGGGTGGCTTAGTCGTTAAGCGTCTGCCTTCGGCTCAGGTCATGATCCCAGGGTCCTGGGATCGAGCCCTGCATCGGTTTCCCGGCTCTGCAGGAAGCCTGCTTCTCCCTCTCCTACCGCCCCTGCTTGTGTTCCCTCTCTCTCTGTGTCTCTCACTGTCAAATAAATAAAATCTTAAAAAATAAAAAATAAAAAATAAATGAAATAAAATAATTCACCAGGAGAAAATGATCTCTCCTCTTCTCATGCGTTGATTGGGTTTAATACTCCTCTTTTGTCTCCTGACTCTTAGCTGAAAAACAAAAGATACTAAAGGCCACGGTAGGAGATTAGGTTCTTATATAAAATGGGATTTTTGGTTTCTTCAAGATGTTGCTTAATCTAGAAGACATCATAATCCCAGCACAGTTGTCAAATTAGGAGCCAGTTCTGGGCTATCCTATCAATTGATATTTTCTCAACTTCTCTTTTTTCCAGACTCAGAATTCATTTGAATTTTAATCAAACATGAAGAATCATCAAGAAGGCAAGATTAATAAACCTAGTGTAGGTAGGCAGCCCCTACTAAGAGTTATTCTCATAATTTTTTGGCAGGAGTGGGGGGTAGAGACTGAATTGAATAATTTCTTCTTTATTAAAAAAATGGTACTCAGGACTTTAAGATTGCACTGTCTCTAGTTGAATTATAAAAGCTTTTATAATGCAATGTCACTTAATGTTGACAATATTAACAATTATTTTTATGTCTTACTTAAATTTCCTGAGTTTTTAACTTTATTGAGATATAACTGACACAGAACTTCATGTAAGTTTAAGGTGTACAATGTGATGATTTGATACATGTATATATTACTAAATGTTTGGCACAATAAGGTTAGCTAACACATCCATCACCTCATAATTACCATTTTCTTGTTGTTATAGTGAAAATGTTAAAGCCCTACTCTCATGCCAACATTCAAGTATACAGCACAGTATTAATTACAGCTACCATGATGTACCTTAGATCCTGGGAACTTACTTATAACTGAAAATTCGTACCCTTTGACCAACATCTCTCCATTTCGCCCAGCCCCAGCCCCTGGCAACCACCCTTCTACTATTGGTTTTTATGAGCTTGCTGTTATTAAATTCCACATATAAGTAAGATCATACCGTTGATATTAAGAGTTAGGAGTCCCTATTCATAGCCAAACAAATTCTTAGCTAAACATACATATATTTGCCCAGAAAAAGTGAATATTTGCTAAAAGATATTCTTCACTTAAAGTTTAAAGCATTAAATATTTAAAAAAATAAAATTCATGTACTCTACAGTATGAAATAGATTTTAAAAAGCTAAGAGTCCTACTGTATTGAATCATATAAGTCACTGGAAATAATCCAAAAGCAATTACTTTCTTAAGTTAGAAACACTATTTTAGTAAGATGGTCTCTGTTTGATTCAATATTTGGTGGAGACTCATGCCTATATATGCATGAGTGCTGCTGAGCCAGTATAATTCAAGCAGTTTAAAAACCTCTTATATTCTCAGAGCTAGGCTGTGTGGGCTCAACTGGGATCCATGAAAATTGCTCTGACAATTAAAAGTAGGATAACAGAGAAATTTTGATAACATAAAGCTTGGAAAATTTTTATGATTCAAAATGGTGAGATATTTTAAGGTAGAAATCAATCATGTAAATTTCATTTCTAGACTCCTAAGAACAGATGCAGCAGAGGATACCAGGTGTGGACTGATGAGCACTTCTTTTCATGGGTTACACAGCAAAACAGCTTATTAAAAAGCAGAGACCAACTCTGACACAGAGAAAAATGGTGTCCTACAGTACATAGCACAGATGTGTTCAGAAATAGGCACTCTAAGCTAACAACGACAACAACAAAAATGGCTGAGGATTTCTGGATAAAACTCAGAATACTCTATGGCTAAACTAAGTTTGTGTGAAGGTTAATAAGAGATGTCATGAAAGAATCAAAACCAAGGAATCTAGAATTCTGAAAATATCGAACAGCCAAAGTCATTAAGATGTTATTGACTCGAGCAGTTGAAAAGGGAACTAATATTTGGGGAGCATCTCTGATGCAAAACAAGATACTAGATGCTTTAAACATTGTTTCTTTTAATTTTAATAGCCCTGTGAAGTAGGTATTATTAACATTCAAGGCCACAAAGTTTATTAGTAAGTTATAAAATCAGGATTCAAATCCAGACCAGTGAGACTCCAAAGTCTAAGCATTCCCACTGCATTGCACTACTTATGTGGAAAAAGCAGCAGGCATTGGATAGTTGGTAAAATTAAGTTAGGGAAATTATAGATGCATTCATGCTTTTACCTATAATTCTGCTCAGACTAATTTACTTTAAACACCTACATATAGAAGTCTAAAATATCATTCACAAAATTATTTAGTACTGCATTATTTGTAATAGTAAATGTCTGGAAAAACACAAAATGTCTTCTGGTAAGGGAGTGCTTGAATAAGATAGCATGCATTTGTACATTGAATTAATATGCAGCCACATAAAAAGAATGAAAAAGATAACTATGTACTTATATGGAAAAATCTCTAGAAAAAACCATTAATCAAAAATAAGGTACAAAACACTGTATATAGCATGCTAACATTTGTGTGAGGAAGGAGAGGAAATAATAATACAAATATATATTATTTTATTTATATATAAGCATAAATATATACACTTATAAAGACATTTATCAGAAGAAACAGCTAAAAATTAATAAAAATGGTTATATAGACGTGGTAAAGGGATATGGGTTGAGAGGACAAAGAAACTAAATTTCTTTGAGTTTGTAATTTACTTTTTAACTATGTAAATATGGATGCTCAATAACACTAATCATCAGGAAATTGAAAATCAAAACCTACAATGAGATATCACCAAATGCCTGTTAGGACGGCTATCATATATAAATAACAACAACTGTCAAAGATGGGGAGAAACTGGAGTCCTTGTACATTGTTGATCAGAATGTAAAATGATTCAACCTCTAAAGGAAAACATGGAGGATCCTCAAAAAATTAAAAATAGAACTACCACATGACCCCCAATCCTACCTCCACATATATATCCTAAATAAATGAAATCAGGATTTCAAAGAGATGTTAGCACTCTCATGTCCATTGCAGTTTATTCACAACAGCCAAGATATAGAAACAATTTAAGTGTCCATGAACAGATGAATAAAGAAAATGGAGCATATACATACAGTAGAATATTCAGCCTTCAAAAAGAAGTCAGTCCTGCTATATGCAACAACATGGATAAACCTTGAAGACATTATGCTAAGTGAAATTAGCCAGACACAGAAGGAAAACCAATGCATGATTTTACTCATATGAGTTATCTAAAATAGAAACACAAAAGAAAAATGGTGGTTGCCAGGGGCTGGGGGGAGGTAAAAATGGGAAGTTGTTTTTCAATGGATATAAAATTTCAGTATATAAGATGAATAAATTTTAGAGATCTGTTTTATAACATGTGCCTATAATTAACAATATGTCATTGTACACTTAAAAATTTGTTGAGAGGTTAAAAGAACCCTTAATGTGTTCTTATTACAATTTTTAAAAAGTGGATAGGCCTATTTTAAAAAGAAGTACAAAAGAAATCTTAAACTTTGTTCAGCAATTTAATTTTAGTGTTAATATTTATTTTCCAAAGTTGCTGTTCCACCTTGCATTCCCACCAACAGTGTAAGAGGGTTCCCCTTTCTCCACAACCTCTCCAACATTTGTTGTTTCTTGCCTTGTCCATTTTTGCCATTCTAACTGGTGTAAGGTGGTATCTCAATGTGGTTTTGATTTGAATTTCCCTGATGGCTAATGATGATGAACATTTTTTCATGTGTCTGTTAGCCATTTATATGTCTTCTTTTGGAGAAGTGTCTGTTCCTGTCTTCTGCCTATTTTTTGACTTATTTGTTTTTTGGGTGTTGAGTTTGAGAAGTTCTTTATAGATCGTGCATATCAGCCCTTTGTCTGTAGTGTCATTAGGAGAAGGAAGGGAAAAATGAAGGTGGGGGGGAACCAGAGGGGGAGACAAACCATGAGAGACTATGGACTCCAGGAAACAAACTGATGGTTTTAGAGGGGAGGGAGGTGGGGGGATGGGTTAACCCTGTGATGGGTATTAAGGAGGGCATGTATTGCATGGAGCACTGGGTGTTATATGCAAACAATGAATCATGGAACACTACATCAAAAGCTAATGATGAGTACATGGTGACTCACATGGTGACTAATATAATAAAAATTTTTTTTAATATTTATATTTTTATTTTGACACTTGTGAACATTGTATTACACTACAAAAAAACAATCACTTTAACATTATTCTATGTCATGACTGCAATGTATGGAAAAAGAGACACAAATATAAAGTTTAAAAATTAAGTAAATTTTCTGCTATGTTGAAATGAAGATTACATAAACTCATAATTTTTAGAAAAATTGTGTCTCCACAAAAGGATATGGGGTGCAGCAAAAACAACACAAAGAGGAAAATTTATAACTGTAAATGCTTATGTTTAAAAAGAATAAGGGTCCAAATGAAGAGTTTAGCCTAAAGAACTAGAAAAAAGAAGAAAAAACTAAACTCAGAGCTTGCAGAAAGAAGAGCTAAGGTTAGAGTGGAGATCCATAAAATAGAGAACAGAAAAACAATAGAGAAAAATCAGTGAAAACAAGATCCTTGTTTTTGTGGGTTTTTTTCCAAAAAGGTCACAAAATTAATAATCTGTAGTTACAGTAACTAAAAATACTAAAGTAAATAAAATCAGAATTGAAAGTGGCTTACATTATCACTGACTTTACAGAAATAAAAAGGATTATAATCTAAAAGAAATGTGCAAATTCCTGTAAATTTACAAGCTACCAAGACTAAATTGTCAAGAAATGGAAAATCTGAACAGACCAGTAAGGAACAAGAAAATTGAGTCAGTAATCAAAAACCTCCCAACACAGAAAGGTTCAGGACAAGATGGCTTCACTGGTGAAATTCTACCAAACATATAAAGAAGAATTAACACAACCTCAAACTCTTCTAAAAAATTGAAAGGGAGGTAACACTTCCTAAATCTCTCTATGAGACCAGCATTATCCTGATTCCAAAGCCAAAGACACTACAAGAAAACTGATGAATATTAACCCAAATACCCTCAACAAAATTACTAACAAACAAAATAGAACAGGATGTTAAAAGGGTATACCAAGGACCAACAGGGATTTATACCTGGAATGCATAGTTGGCTCAACCTGCAAAATCAATATAAAACGCCACATTAACAGAAAGAAAAAAATCCCACATTATCTCAATTGATGCAGCAAAAGCATTTTAAAAAATTCAACAACTTTCCATGATAAAAACATTCACCAAATGAGGAATAGAGGGAAACTACCTTAACATAATAAAAACCTTATATGAAAAACCCGTAGCTAACATCATACTCAATAGTGAAAGACTGAAAGTTTTTTCTCTAAGACTGGGAATAAGATAAAAAATGCCTACTTTGGCCAGTTCTATTTAACATAGAACTGGAAGTCCTAGCCAAAGAAATTAGGCAAGAAAAAGAAAGAAAAGGCATCCAAATTGGAAAGGAAGAAAAAAAATTATCTCAGTTCACAGATGCCATGATCTTATATGTAGTAAACACTGAGATTAAAACAAATAAACAACTGTTAGAACTAATAAACTAACTAAGCAAAGTTGCAGAATACAAAATCAACATGCAAAAATCAATTGCAGTTCTATACACTAACAATTAACAATCTAAAAAGGAAATTAAGAAAATAAAATAACATTTTCAAGAGTATCCAAAAGAACTGAAAGTGACTCGAACAGGTAGTTATATATCCACGTTCATAGCAGCATTATTCACAATAGCCAAAAGCTGAAAGCAATCCAAATGTCTGTCGGTGGATGAATGGATAAACAAAATATGGTATATACATACAATGGAAGATTATTCAACCCTAAGAAGGAAGAAATTCTGACACATTCTACAACATGGATGAGTCTTGATGACATTATACTAAGTGAAATAAACTAGTCACAAAAGGACAAATATTGTGATTTCACATACGTGAGATTTCTAGAGTAGTCAAGTTCTTAAAAACAAATAGTATGGTGGTTGCCAGGGGCTTGGGGAAAGGAGAAAGACAAAGTTGATGTTTAGTGGTAGGGAGTTTCCATTTGGGAAGATGAAATCAAGTTCTAGTGATGGATAGTGGTGATGGTTGCACAACGATGTAAATATACTTAATGCCACTGAACTGTATACTTCAAAATAGTTAAAACAATACATTTTATGTCATGTATATTTTGCCACAATTTAATAAAATAACTCATTGGTGGTGCTGGATACGTCACTTCATATCCAGAGTCACAAAATGACTACTTGCTTCATTATTTGTGATGGTGATAATCAGATTTCTCCATTGTGAATGCTTATTTCCCCCCTTACAATTGGGAAATAAACTATGTGGCAGTATTTCTAGCAACGTTTAAAATATGATACATATATTTATATGTGTGTGCTTATGTATGCATGTATGTATTAGAATACAAGTGTAGCAAAATGTTGACAATTGTTTGATTTAGGTGGTGGGTATATGGGGGGGTTAATTGTACTATTTTTTCCTGTTTTTAAATATGTTTAAAATTGTTGGAAATAAATTGCTGAACATGCAAGAGGTTATCTAAGTTGTGTGCAACAAGATTAAAGAGGGTTTTGACAATCCCTCAGAAGAGCTTAGCCTTGTGGTAGAAATAAACAGGGAGCTGAGGTAGCTAAACAAAGTTCATTGTGGTTCAAATACTCCTCACTACCAATAACCTTTCATTCATGTTTTCCTAGTGGATATACATTTGACTGTTATAAACTAAAATTGCTTGTATCTGTAGATCTCAGATGAAGGTGATGTTTTACTTCTCAGTAGATTATAAGCTACATGACTATAGTAACAGTATTTTTTGTTCTTTTTGTCACTCTATAGTCACTTTACAGAACCTACATATACACATACTGCAATGATTCTAAGTCACCAAGAGATTCATGAAAATTGCAGGAGGGAGGTGACAGATTACAAAATATGCCCCAGTTCTCCCCTCCAACCTTTATCCATCCCCCTTTGCAATGTGACTTTATAGGACTTCCCAGCAAGAGGCAAAATCTAACCCTTAGTCCTTTGCATCTGGGCTGTACTTGCTTTGACCATGGAATGAAGCAGAAATGAAGCTGTTCCAGTCGTGACCTTGCATACCTCACGCTCTTTCAGAACCTTCCCAGCCATCATGTGAACTGACGCAGGCTAGCCTGCTGTGTATTAAAAGATACTTGCTCTATTGTCCTCAATCCCTCAGCTGATAAGCAGCCAACCCTTAGAAGCAGAGCCTCCTGGCTGACCAGAAGCTGACCTCAGATACATTACTGAACCAAGCTGAGAGCAGAATTTCCAACTCACAGAACTGTGTGATAAATGTTTGTAGTTTTAAGCCACTCTGTTTGGGATGGTGTTTTGCAGAGAGAAAGACAACTAATGCAAGGGAAAAGGGAGGGGGGAGATTAAGGAAAAGAGGAAGAAGGAGTCAGGAAGGGAAAAGAGAACGCTTGAGCCCATGAATGACATTTTTCATGGAAGCCCTGAATGCTGTATTTTATCTAATCAGGCTGCTGTTGCACTGGTGACATTCAGCAAAGCCACAGAAGTTATGTTGTGTTTCTTCTATTTTATCAAACTTGAGGTTTGAAATATTCATACAGATAAAAGAACTAATTATAATTCAGGAGAAATTTTCTTCATTTGCCTTTAGTTCACATGCACAGAAGCAGCACCAATCTTCCAGCCGTGAGTAGCTACTTAGTCCTGTCTAGCACTTTTCTCTTGGAGTAAGCCCATACCAGAACATTATTGCTTTCCTGTGCCCATTAGGATACCAGTGCTTTACTTTTTTAAGGCTGTTGACAGAGTAGTGATTGAGGTAATATTTTTCAGAGGGACAATAAACAGATTCCTGAAGCCACAGGGATTCTGGACTCCAATCTGAAGCTACTAATTTCTTCCTCGACCCCCACCACACACTTCCTCTGAGTATAACCTCCTCTGAGTGTGTGTGTGTGTGTGTGTGTGTGTGTGTATAAAATCAGGAAATAAATGATGAACATTATCTAGTGAAAAATACTGACAAAGACCTGAGAAAAATGGATCAATGTCAAAACTTAAGTAAGAGATATTTATGTGATGCACCATTGGAATGTGAGTGCTCTATCTTGATACCATGCAAGAACCTCAGAGAATATCCGTGGACAGAGTAGATTAAGAAAAAAGTAGAAGAGAAAAAATGAGAGAAATATCAAACTCAAGAATCATTCAATTGCTTACCCCTCTGATAAGCATTTTGAAAAACTGGAAGAAGCCTGGGAACTAAGAGGATGTGCAGAGCAGAGATGCTTATGTTATCAGAGAACAGACTGGACGAAAATAGAGGGAGCATGGGATAGAGACACGTGACCTGATTTTGCTTCTGACCTAATTTTAGCTTCAGCTACCTTTCTCTTCCATATTGATTTTTGCATTCAGTGGACTGTTCTGATCAAAATAAAATTAGTAATGCCAACAAATTTAATTCTACTGATCAGTATCCCTGGACCCATCAAGCAGTCAAGCTTCAGTAGTCAGTGATAACACTTCTGTGGCCCTCCCACAACTCCCTCACTCCAAGGTGAGAAAGGCTGGAGGAAACCAATGGTTCCCAACACACTTGTACAAGAGAACTTCCCTAGATATTGTCATAAACACAGCAGATATCTTTGAGGATGGGGGTCTGGTAATCTGAATTCAGAAAACTCCCCCAGTTAATTTTCCTGCAGTCATCCAGATGCTAGTTCATGACCAGATTTTTGGAAACCACTGGACAAGATGAAATTAACGTTAAGAGTCTATGATATTGTATTTGTAGAGCTTGTAGTAGAGTAAGTTAATTTCTGTAGAATTAATTTGGGCACTTTCATAAATATGCCATTTGAATGAGGCTCCAAAGCAGAGAATACGAATATAAATACCTATAGAATGAAATGGGCAGAATATCCTTACTCTTAAGAAATCTATGCTGCAGGGGCACCTGGGTGGCTCAGTCGATTAAGCGGCTGCCTTTGGCTCAGGTCATGATCCCAGGGTCCTGGGATTGAGCCCCTGATTGGGCTCCCTGCTCAGCAGGAAGCCTGCCACTCCACTGCTTGTGCTCTCTCTCTCTGACAAATAAATAAATAAAATCTTAAAAAAAAAAGGAAATCTATGCTGCAATTATTTAGAAGTAAAGAGACATCATGTCTGCAGCTTACTACCAATTGGTTCAGAAAAATAATCATTTTATATAGGTAGGTAGATTGAGAAAGAGACAGAGAAAGCCAGTGTGGCAAAATCCTAACTGGGTGAAGTATAGACAGGAGTCCTTTGTGCAACTTTTTCTTCTGTGGATTATAACTTTCCTGTATGTTTGAAATTATTTCAAAATAAAAAGGTTTTAAATGGCAAAAAAAAAAAAGAATGAAATGGGCAGGTGGAAAATATAAAAAAAACTGGAGAAGAGTGCCCTCTCTAAAAATCATAACCTATTACTGCCATCTGGGAATGAAGGTGCAGTATGACTTTTCAAATACATCCAGAAATCCAGATATTTCAAAATGAATTTTTTTTTAAGATTTTTATTTATCAGAGAGAGAGCACAGCATAAGAGAGCACATAAGCAGGGGCAGTGGCAGGCAGAGGGAGAAGCAGACTCCCCAGCAAGCAGGACCCTGGGTTCATGACCTGAGCCAAAGGCAGACACAACTGACTGAGCCACCCAGGTGCCCCCAAATTCCTTGATTTTAAAATGTTACCAACTCATTTTTTAAAACTTAAAACACCATCTTTGGGCCCAACTGTATATTTTTCTGGGCCTGAACGCGACTGTCCTATACGCTCCTGGAGTATCTGCAGATGCTATGTTGCTTTTGTAAAATTCCATTCTGTCATAAACATTCTAAAGTATTCTAAGTGTCAAAAGACTTTAAGCACAGTAAGGAAATTGTCCCAGATGAATAATGACTAATCTTTGCCAAATATAATTTTTTCACCTAGGTATACATTAGTATGTTATGACCTTATCCTAAAGACAGCCTGATAGGGGGTCTCAACAACACCCCTCTCCCCACACATAAACCTAAACATGCACACATATTTCTCTTTTAAGTGTCTTATTTGTGTAAGTTTATATACATGGGGGTTTGCATTATCCAGGGATACTGGGTGTAATAAGGTAATGGAACATTGGCTACCACTCTCAGGGTCTCTTGAACTGCAGTGTTTCTGTTCTTGTGGAGAATGATGTTAAAACCATAGGATAAAACAGTTCTTTCCTTGAGAAAGCTTGTGAGACTCTGAACCAGAGGCTATCCAAGTGAGAAAGTCAAGAACCAGAGAGAAGGGCATTCTCTGTATTTCTCTTCAGATTACCACATGGCTCCAGCACCTGGAGAACTCAGAGAAAGTACAGCTTCATTTGGCACTTCTAAGATGTTGTAGCTCTTAGTGGGTTGGGGTCAGGCATTCAGCACCTTATGGAGGGCAGCAGTGCACTGACAAATGTCCTACATTGAGTTCCTTGGCAGCAGCCACCATCTACAAGGAGACCAGAGTTGATATAAGCCAACTCATTTCTGTATACCAATGAAACCAGTCAGGAAACAACCAGAAAATTGATCCCTGCCCACCATATACCCACCACTATGGTCATCTGTGATCCTACTGACTGCATTATTTACCCTAATGACATCTCTTAAGGCTGAACTAAGCCAATATACTCACTCAGAATTGATAGGTCCTTTTGGGCAAATATTGGTTGCCTCCAGTGATCAGTGATGGTTGGAGACAATTATTTCCTCTGCAATGTCATTATTACATATTTTTTTTAAAAAAGCAAGCACCATACTTAATTTTGCCACAAGTACCAATATTTATTAGCAAGCAGCATCAAACAGGCAAATAATCAATCTTGCAAATTTGGTGAAGTCCTCACTTCCCTCCTTTCTACTCTGACTCTGTAGGCTCTCCACAAGCCCCATGCATGAAAGGTTCATCTTGCCACAGCAAATATTTAGATGGTAGAACCAGCTATGTGTCTGGTTTGATTAGAGCAAAGAACTGTCTATAAAGCGAGGACTCAGACATAAGTAGAGTTCTAGACCTAAGGAACTGCTCAAAGAATATTAGCCTACCGGGATTGTCAGACTATTAATCATGCAATGGTAGACTTTTCTGGACAAATCTTTCTGTTTGACATATATTGACACTATTCACTTCTCCAGTGACATAATTTAATATTATTTATGTTAATGAATAAACCCTCTGGTGCCAAATCAGACTATGATATGTGAAACAGCTTCTGGAGTGTCCTCTGAAGAGAGTGTGAACTCTGTAATAAGGTTTCACATTCTAACCACTCACCTGTGAAATATTCTGAAGTGTAAATTACTGAGTAGCACACTTCACATGTTATGTAACCACCCCTGAAGTATAGATTAATGTTAATTTAGACATGCGTATACACCTCACACTTCAAACTGAAATATTTCCAATAAAATTTTAGAAAATAGAGTAATATTCCACAGAACATTGTTTTTAGCCAAGGAACAGACTTTTCAGTGAACTCACTTTACAGTGGAAGTATCTAAGGCCATAGGATTTACTGATCTTACTATCCAATCCATCATCTAGTAGCAGCTAGCTCTGTAAAACCATACAATGGCTCAGTAAGATGCAATGTTTTCCAGTACTATAAAAAACAGACATAATGTTATCTAGGAGAAAGCACCAAACAAGATAGGGGTGTTGTACATAGATCTGGTATTCACTCTACACCAGCAACCAACAATGGAGCTCTTTCCTTCTGAAGGTATAGGTTCAGGATTCAAGAGGTCAAAGTGAAAAAATCCTCTCTCAGTTTTGCGCACATAATGACCCTCTCACAAAATTTCACCTCATGTAGCAGCAAACCTATCCCCCTTGATAATCAACATCAATTTTCTTGACCAATGTTCCAATATCACAAACCTCCTTTCTTTCTGTTTAATCAGTTGCTAGAGAAGCCCAAAATAGCCAGGTGCATGTTACAGCCTCAGATTTAATAGACCTACCATTTAGCCTTTTAGTGGAAGCACTATTCTCCTGACATACTAAAATCTTGAAACGGTAGGAGCTCGGGTGTATCTTGGTATTGGACAACAAAAAGAGTGATATATAGTGGTAACAACACTTTTTCCTGACCATTATTTGAATCTCCTTTCAATATTTGGGAATCTCCTCAAATTATGAGCTAAAAAAGAGGCAGAGCCTACCTCCCATTATAGAGGCTCAAGTATTCCCTTTCCAAGACCCCTTTGCAATTAGCACATTGGGCACATGACCAAATAGCTAATAAGCATTCATTCTGGAACTTGAATAAAGAATTGGGAAAGCAAAAAAACAAGATAGAAGGAAATTTCTCTCAAAGTAGATGTGGGTGCATCCGGTTTCCAAGAGCACCAGCATTTGAAATACCAGCAATAGCATTCAGTCAAAGGCCATGATCACTATGGTGCCTAGAGTTCACATTTGTTTCCTACTGCTGTGTAACAAATCACCACCATCTTTGCACTTTAAAACAACACAAATTCATTCTTATGCAATTTTGTAGGTCCGAAGTGTGGATGGGCTTGACCGATTTCTCCACTCTGAGTCTCATAAGAAAAAAATCAAGGTAGTGGCTTACCTGGTCTCTTTTCTGGAGGTTCTGGGTAAGAATTCATGTCGGATAATGGCTCTTCCACAACACCCTGTTGACCTTGCATGTATCAAGTAGGCCACGCTGGCAAAGGCTTGAACCATGGCTTATCTGAGCCTTGGTAGAATGCCTGTGATCCTCCCAGAATAGAAGAGGGTGGGAAGATGATAGGGAGCTTCTATGCAGCCATTCTCCACTGGACCTATCACCCCTAGGAGACTTTCATAACACAGTTGCTCAGCACCTCCCCAGTTATGATGAGGTATGGGACTTTCTTTCCTGCTTACAGAGCTAGCTGCTACTAGATGATGGATTGGATAGTAAGATCAGAACTAGTTGTTCCTCTTTCTCCAGGGGAATCCTCAGAGATAACCCCATGATGCCTGTTCTTCCCTTAAGGGACCCTGCTTACTTAAAGACCATCTGCACTACCGTCTCCTGACCGCTACCTCCACTCTCATCCTCTTCCTGCTTGGGACACCTCATCCATTCCCCACACCTTCCTGCCCCTGCAAAGCCTCTAATCTGCACCTTCGGTCCCCTCATCTGGAAACAGTAAATCCTCTAACTCTGCATGACCTTGCCGTTACTGAAAACTGTCTCTCCGCAAAGAACTCCATTTCTCCAACATCTTTTTGTTGGAGGCCTCTTATCTCCCTCTCTCATTCCCCCACTCTTCAGGGCCATGAGGCAGAATGAGTGTTCTCCTTACTCCCTAGGGTCTGTGCCCCACCACTACTCCTCGCTCCTGCAGCACCCCAGCTCCTCTCACACTCAGGCCATCAGGATATCCCAGAGATGTCATCCTTCATTCATTTAGTGCATGTTTTTCCTGCTAAAATAAGGAAGAGTCCTTGTCTATTTCACAGTTCCATCCTCAGTACTTAGAATACTATCTAACACGTTAAGTAAAACTGGCTGTCTGAAATTGGGTTAAATAGCTATACATGTACCTCATAGTCATAGGAAGTTCTACCTTGATAATTTACCTAAATAGCCAATTTTTCAGACACTATTCATGGAATAAGAGACTCCCTGTTTACTAATATGCAATGTTTTCTCTATTATGTATTACACGTTTACATAAGGTCATTTCATGATTTTCCACTCTGGTCACTTGGAGTGCTTGTTTTGCCAAAGCCAATCTATTTTTAATCATTGTAACTTGATAAACTTTGTGGTAACTGATAGGGCAAATTATTGCTTTTCCCTTTTTAAGCTCTTCATAAGAAGTCTTTTCCAGATGAACGTTAGAGTTCAGACTATAGGGGTACTTTTGATGTAGAATAAAAGTGGAACAAATCTTAAAGGAAAAAAAAATCCTAAATTTGATTACATAAAAACATGAACTTCTGTACATTGAAAACATCAGAAACAAACCTGGGAGAAGTATTTGCACAATACGTAGCAGTATTTGGGTAGGAGTCAGGCAGATGCTTTGATCCTCAAGACTTCAAGTGGTACCACCCCCTGAAGCTCCCTAACCCTTACCAGCTGGCAAGCTGCCCAACTGCCATGGAATGCTCAAGAGAGGGAATGAATGTTCAAACCAGCCTCTTACTTGGAAGGATCTAAGAGTCAGTTTCAAAGAGAGAGCAGGAATCTTAAGCACATTCAAATGTGTTCACAGAGCTGACTGGTAAACTGGACGGAAAGGAGAACATGGAGGGATATTTCAGAAAGCAAGTGCTGGAGCCTAACGATCAGTGCAAAGACTGGTTCCAAGAAAAGCATGAAGCTGGCCTTCCCACTGCCTGCCATAGAAACACCTCCACCCTTGGATCACCTATGCTGTCTGAGGAGGAGAGGCCAGGCCTGTGATGTAACTGAGAAATGCATCTATCCTAGTGTGGAAAACCCTTTCCAAAGAGCTGGTTTAGAAATGTAGAGAAACTTACCTGCTGGTCAAGCAGAGAAAAGAGTCTCCATGTTGGTTAGGGAATGTGGGGAACAGCATTGGGTTGTTTGTCAAGGACTCTGAGATAAAAGGAGCAGCCATCCTGGAAGGGTACAAATATCTGATCTTTATGTGAATTCCTCCCCTTCCCTATCCAAGTTTCTAAAGAATAATGTGGCAAGAGAAACCCTGAAGTGCTTCATCAAGAAGGGTAAAGCTCTGAACATTAAGATTTATGAATGGCAGGAATTTCTAATTGCTGGTAGGTGAGGCCAGGACATCTATGGGTTAAAAAGGAAAGAGCCAAAGGGTTAATAGTGTCCTTAATAAAAAAGATACTCTTAACACTAAAACAAAGAAAGGACTGCCTTTCCAATAGAAAAAAAAATATGTCAATGGATAGCAACAGATGATTTCCTAGTGAGTGAAGGAAACTAGAATATGTCACCCCAATACATGCCTCTTTGACATAAAAATTATTTTGAGTTGAAGGCATGCCATTAAGAAACAGTAAATGCAGAAAAAGCTCCCCTTTTTCTGCTTAAAGGTAGGATATAAATTCTTCTTTTATTGGAGATAAATTCTTATCAGCCCAGAGAGGGCACCAGAGGAAACTGCAAACAAAACTTGGTTAAACCAACCCTTATCTTCTAGTTACTTCTTCATCATTTACTCTCCCTAGCACAAAACCCTTTCCCTTGTCAAGTCCTCACAAATTTATTGTTTATAAAACTTCCTGTTCTGGTCACTTCTTTGGATCTTCATTTTTTGTGTGTGTGAAGGCTCCTATGTGCATGTAAAAATTCAATAAAATTTGTATGCTTTTCGCCTATTCATCTGTCTCTGCCAGTTTCATTTTCATACCCAGCTAGGGATGTGAAGTGGTTGGAGGAAAACTTTTTCCTGCCCTACATGAAGCATTAAGACTTATTAATGCACATGTGCAAATATTCAATTTAAAAATGAAAGAAGAAATAAAAATTAAAATGATAAAATACATTAAATTATCAACTGACCCAATATTTGAAACATGTTAAACACAACATGGTAGAAGAGAGAAGACCCAGAAATTCTAGTAGGAACGAAGCAACACAAGCTGTCCAAGAAGAGATTTGACAATAAATATCCAGCCCTTAAAAATGCTCATATTCTTTGATATAGTAATCTCACTTTTAGGACTCAATATAAGGAAATCACTAGAGAGGAAGAAATATTTACAAATATACTTATTGCAGCACTTTTATAATAAAAACACTGAAAACTCTAAATAGTAAATGGCTAAATAATTCATATAATATGTATTACACAATCATCAAATCAATGTTTTAAGGTCAATTTTAGTTACATGGAAAATATTTAATGTCTCATGTACAAGAGAAGGAGAAAAAAATGATGCAAAACTGTATAGTATGATTACCTAGAAGCCATAAAATCACTGAACTATACCCCAGACATTGCCTAGGACCCTGCAATCATTTTATGGATGAAGAAATTAAAGTTCAAAAAAGAAATGAAGGATGGGAGAGGATAAATGACTCTCCCCCAAAGTCACAGGGGTAGTTCGGAGCAGACCTGGACTGGAATTCTAGGCCCTCCACTCCTCATTCATAGTTCATGGAATCTGCTCACGTGAAGCCCCTGACTGCTGCACATGATTTTGGGGGGTTTCCAACCTCTCACCTGCATCACCACATCTCTCTCTCTCATTGGGATTTCACTTATCAGCCAGTTATGACTCGAAGTCATACTGCCTTGATCTCCAAATCCATATCTGCCTGGAAAAAGTGAATCCTTTTTTAACTACTTTGCGTCATCTCTAAATTATTCCATTCTCCTTATCTGTGTCATATCATTAACACTTTGGGAAATATGCATTACTGAGGGAAATGCCCCTAAGTCTTCTCAAATTCACAAGTTTGAAAATACCGCTATTACATATCCTTTCCTCCATAAAATGCCATAAAGTATAACTTAAAATTTTAAGTGACCCCCTTAGACAATTAATGATTCCATAAATTTAGTACTAAAGTCTTTTATATAGCTATTAAAATAAATTCTGGTGGAAGCAATTGCTGAAGTAGTTTCACAGATTGCTTCCTCTTGTTTCTCTGTAGAGTACATCATAGTTCTGAGTTTAACTCACCATTAGACTCCTTAATATTACTCTCTGTCTGGGAACATAACCTTTGGAGCCTCTTCTTTCATCTCAAAGTTAGTTGTTGACTTTCTTTCTTTCTTTTTTTTAATAATTTTTTTATTATGTTAGTCACCATAAAGTACATCATTAGTTTTTGATGTAGTGTTTCATGATTCATTGTTCGTGTATAATATCCCGTGATTTCAAGGTCATTTTTCAAAATACATAAATGTGTGGTTTTAGTTTTGTTTTTTAAATTCAGTCACGAGCAGTAGTGAATAGACAGTGCTAATTAGAAAACAGGGTTGAGTCAAGATTCAGACACCAGAAAGCCAACTAAGTTCACCCACTAAGAGACTTGCCATCTTAGCCCATTCTAGATCATTAAGTTCAAATTCATGAGTCCCATTACTAGCTACTACTACATGTTCCTAAATAATTGAAATTTAAAATGTATAACACCCATGCACAAACAATGAATCATGGAACACTACATCAAAAACTAATGATGTACTGTATGGTGACTAACATAACAAAATAAAATTTAAAAAAAGAAATTTAAAACTGTTATCCTTGAATGCCAAGAATCTATTCTATTGTTTTATTTTCTTACTGTTTTTGATTCCCAGTAAGACACTTTATAGTCTATTTTTATTATCCTATGCTAAGCTTATCCCCCCTTCCAATTAGTGTAGGTAGATATTTTGCTGTTTCTAACTCCATCCCTAGCATAAAATAGTTGCTCTGACTTACCCATTTGGCTGTGTGACATGAGCTCTGCAAATAAAGCTGGCTCAGATTGTTAATGGGACAAGAAAGAAAAGACTAAAATCCATGTTCTTGGGACACCCCTAGGTCATACACAAGCAAACCTTCGATTTCCTACATTATCCCAAAGTTAATGCTTTGTTTTATTATAAGAGATTAAAATACACCATGATCAAGTCTTTTCACCAATGAAAACAGAATAAGAAGTATGCTATTTAACACCATAAATGAAAGGGGGAAATTGCATTGCTAATGTATAGTGGAGGCACCAAATTCCACAGTCCCTTGCATGAAATAAAGTACAGATGAACACTCTAATAGTCATGTTCTTTCTGTCTTCCCCAACAAATACCAGTCCACCTCAGAACTATTAGACAGGTATGTCAAAACATCGTCTGGCTTTGTCATGCTGACGACTGTAAAAAGATCTAACTTGTGGTCCAATGAATCAGAAACCCAGACTTCTAACTGGTGACATAGAGATAGGATCTATCCATTGCTACTTACATATTTGGGGTTTTGAACAAGTTAATTACTTTGATTTGGGCTTATTCTTGAATATTTTTCTGGTATAAATTTGCTTAGGTTAAAGAACTATTTTAAAGGCTTTTTTCAATGATTATCATAAAACTCAGCAACTGTTAACTCTTCCCATCTAGTAAATAAATTTCAATCAGATTTACATGATAAATTCTAGTGTGCTTTACCGCCATTCCCATGTGCAGTTAAAACCATGTCCTCACAATTTTACCTCCTAAATACACATCCATCCACTCTTCTTTGTTTCTACCAGCATTATTCATTATCACACTGCCATATTTTTTGATGTAGACTTCGATCATCATTTTCTATTCCTGGCCCCCACCAATCTCTTCATAGTTTCTCACTGTTTTTGTATGTTTGCCTTCTCTGAACAACTATCTGCTCCACTAAACTCATCTTTTAAAACATGAACAGATTTTGCCAGATGCTATGGAGGAAGGAAAAGAAGATCTACAAATTTCAGCTGATTTTTTTTGATTTATCAAAATAAAATCAATATACAAGAGGTTAATCCTTACTGCCATCCCTACCCTAACCAAGGAACTTCATCTTAAAAAGATATGTATGTATGGAGGGGTTAATCTAATTCCAGCTACAGACACCAAGCCCTGGATGGCAAATGATGTATTATAGGTTAGATCTTCTTCCTGATGCATCTTGGAGCTATGGGGCTATTTCCCCGTTCTGCTCACATTCTCCGGATTTGAGACCTTCTAGATGACCCAGGCCCACCTCCCACACTCCACTCCTTTCCATCTCCTAGGGGACAGCGGCATCTTCGAAACACCACAACCTCCTAATCTGACTTCTTAGGAGAGCTCTCCTCTGTGCAGACTGTAAAATACTGCTAATTAGGTATGGTGACTGGCCTCATCCCATGTGCTCTGCCTTCCTTTCTCTCCATCTCTAGCTCTGTTCTTTCCTCCTTAGTCTGAAGATCTTCCCTTACATCACAATGTGATTTCCAAATTAGAGTGGTGGAAGCAATGGGGATAGTTATAAAAGGCCATTAAAGAAGCTTCATTAGCATCGAGTGCCCCTTTGTAATGAACCCTGTGGCCCTGAGGAGGAAGGCGGTTTAACCTCTCTGCAGGGAAGAGCCTCAGATACTGCAGATTTCACTGCCCAAGATTCAGGTGGCAGCTTGCAACAAGCCAGTCTGTAGAGCAGTGTGGCTTAATAGTGAGGTAGAGGAAGAAAAAACTTTCCTCCACACTCTTGGGGTCTCTGGCTGGGCCTGATAATTAAACTGGCAAGAACAGATGAACAAGAGAAAAGCATACACGATAAAAACTGAATTTTTACATGTACAGAGGAGCCTTCACAAGAGAATGAAGACCCAAAGAAGTGACTAGAGCAGGAATCTTTTATACCTTTTGGACAACAAAAAATATATCCGTAAAGAATTGACAAGATAAAGGAGTTTGGGCTAGGGGTAATAAATAGCGAAATAAATCATGAATTCCGTTTCTGGTGATAAAAATGTCTTCTTTCCTCCAGGTACAGGAAGATATCTTTCACATGGGAGTTTTATGATCTGTTTCTGGGGACAAGGGCCAGAGGCAAGGGAGATGAGAGTTCACCTTCTTGCTTCTGCCACTTCTAAAAGATTCCTTAAGATATTTAGTACTTTGAGGCAGCATGTCCTGAACCCCATCAGTGAGAACAGTGATTCTGGAGTCTACTAGACTACAGACTGGGCTTTGAATTGAAATCACCACTTCTTAGCTCAGAGAACATGGACAAATTGCTGAATTTCTCTGCACCTCAAATTTTTAATCTCTGTAGTTGTGATGATTTAGTGAGACAATCTACACAAAGTGTTTGACGGGGAACCCTATGCTTAGTAAATGACAGCTATTATTATTGAGTGTTCAAAGAGCTATCCCACTGAGGGCTTAATACTTTAATTTACAAACTGCTTTCCCCATAGAAACTTGACCCTCATGTAATCTATGAGGGAGACAGGGTAGATATTTTATCTCTCAGGAGACTGGTGGGTTTTTTTGTTTGTTTGTTTTTCTCCCTGAGATCTGGTAAGTAGCAAAATCAAGACTCAAAGCCATCCCTTGAGGGTCCAGGGCACTTGCCTCTGGCTACAAAGGACCTCTTGACTCTCCAGAGGAGGAGTCACCATCTGCAGAGGCCACGATTACCCTGTGAATAATGTTTCTAAACAGTGTGTGGTGGTGTGTTTTCGGTTGTTTTTATTCCATCTACTTGATTCAGTCAGGCAGTATCACAGCTAAGAAGTCCAGCTATTGTGTGCTGTCAACTTGTTTAATGATTATTCTAGGAGCAGGTGATTTCTATTAGAGCGCAAGTGACAGATTGCCCATTAGGCAGAAAGGCGTGTTATTCAAACTAGAAACTCTCAGCAAATAGGGAAGCAGAGCTGGTTCATCCACACTCCGCCCTGAATAGAAAGGTTTGTGACGTGATTATCTGGGTGTTGTTCAGCCAGGCTGAGGTATTAGGCTCAGAACACCTTCACTACCCACTGTGGCCTCACTCTAGAAGTGAGAAGCATATGGGACAGTAGGGTAAGGGAGACTCAAGAACCAGTGTATGACAGAGTTAGAAAGAAGAGTCTAGAAATCAAAAGGTCTCCCAGAAGCTTTCTTCCCAGCTGCAGAAGGGATTGGAAGAACTCAGAGAGCCAAAGAAGAGAATATTCTGGACCATCTTTTCTATGGCACCATTGCCTTTCTGGAGGAAACTAGTTAAATTTCTCTTACCTTTCTGTGCTTTGTTTTGCATCATCACATTAAGTGGGAAACATTTTTAAGATTCTCTTGCCAATTTCTTGATCTCTCTGGTGAACCTTAACTGCCTATGATTGAGATCACTCTTGTGAGGTGGACTCTGCAACAAGAAAAGCCCGTGCTAAGAAGATATTTTGAGTGGAGACGCAATAAAATGGATTATTTTCATTCTTTCATCAGCTGACTAACCCAAGGATGATGTTTCAGGACAAGGATTAACTTTTGCAAATACAAGTTACAGTTTTCTGACATACATATGAAAATCCAGAGAGGAAAGGTATCCTGAAGAACCTTTCCCAAATTAATGACATTCGTGTGCATAGAACTGTACATCTCTCCTTCCAACTTCATTGAGGTGAGCTAAGGTATTTGCAACAAAGGGGAGCCAAGGGTTCTCCTTGATCTTGTGATCATCCAGAACTCCATCCTTCCTCTTACTGTGAGCAGGAACTGCAAAAGTATAATTTTTGAAGGGTTTATTTGGTTGTATCCCAGGGCAAAGAAGCCTAACTTTCCCTTAAAAACAAAACAAAACAAAACATAATAAGACAAAAAAAAAAACCTTCAGATCAAAAGTTAGTCAATGTTGCTCTCTAGTGGCAAGATTTCCATAGAGCAACCTTTGGTAAATAACTGCAATGACACTTGAATGCAAGGACGTGGCCCCTGGCACTACTGATTATAGACCCTAAAAGATATTTTTAAATATTCAAGAGGCCCAGGACACCTGGATGGCTCAGTCGGTTAAGTGTCTGCCTTCAGCTCAGGTTGTGATCCATGGATGCTGGAACTGAGTCCCACATCAGGCTCCTTGCTCAGCAGGGAGCTTCCTTTTCCTTCTGCCTGCTCTTCCCCCTGCTTGTGCTCTCTCTCTCTCTGGCAAAAATAAATAAAGAAAATCTTTAAAAAAAATATTCAGGAGGCCCAACGATTTTACCAAACAAGCTTACTATTAGACCTTGGTTACTACTCAACATCGTAGACTTTTTTTTTTTTTCCTCCAAAATGTTATGCATTTGGATGGGTTGAAGTAGCTCTGTTTTCACAAAGCAAAGAATAAATTCCTCTGCCCAGGCCTTGGTTTCCTCATTTTTAAAAGAAATGATTAGGGGAAGAGCAAGATGGCAGAGGAGTAGGAGACCTAGATTTCATCTGGTCCCAGGAATTCAGCTAGATAGGGATCAAACCATTCTGAACACCTACAAACTCAACAGCAGATCGAAGAAAAGAATAGCAACAACTCTCTGAACAGAAAAGTGACCACTTACTGGAAGGTAGGACGTGCTGAGAAGTGAATCCGAGGTGATATTCGGGAAGATAGACGGCGGGGGAGGGGGCCTCCGTCAGCCGCTACAAGCAAGTGATAGAGCCGCGGAGCACAAAATGGGAACTTTTTTAGAAGTCGGCTCTGCTGAGGGCCCCACTCCAGTGGCTAAGTGGGGGGTGGAACCCTCTCTGGGACAGTGTGGTCTCAGGACCCTCAGGGTCACAGAAAGACAGGGGGTGCCTGAGTGTGGCAGAGCTCCCAGGTATCGGAGCGGGGAAGCCAGCTGCAGAGACAGAGCCAAGGAGTGGGCTCTCAGCTCGGGGTTGCCATAAACTGTGATCCGCGGCCCAGTCGGGCCACTGCTCCCCCAGCAGGGACCCAACAAGAGGCAGATCCAGGGAGACTCTCCTTCCTCCCCTGGGAGGAGTGGCGCCGGAGCGCACCGCAGGGATCTGCTGGGTTTGGAGACTCCACCGTGTCATGTGCCAGAGATAGAAATGCTGGGTCACAGGCTGGGTCAGCAGAGTGTGGCCAGAGACCAGGGAGGTGGGAGTGATTGCTTTTCTCTGGGGGCACACTGAGGAGTGAGGCCCCGAGTTCTCGGCTCCTCTGCGGGAGATTGGGAGGCTGCCATTTCACTATCCTCCTCCAAAGCCATTGGGAAAGCTTGCAGGGAACAAAAGCTCCTGAGAGCAAACCCGAGCAGATTACTTAACCGGGACCCAGCAAGAACGGGGCAATTCCGCCTCCAGCAAAGACATTTGGGAACCACAGCAACAGGCCCATCCCCCAGAAGATCAGCAAGAACAGCCAGTCAAGACCAAGTTTACCGATCAATGAGAATGGCAGAACTCCAGCGCTATGGGACTGCTGCACATAGAATTCATGGCTTTTTTACCATGATTCGTTAGTCTTTCAAAGTTAATTTTTTTAACTTTTTAATTTTTCTTTTTCCCTTTTTCAACCAACATCTTATCAATCCCTCTTTTAAAAAATCCTTTTTCATTTTTCATTTTTAGAGTCATATTCTATCCCTTCATAGTAGTTAACTTTATTTTTGGTATAAAAGTTGTTTTCTCTTTAAAATTTTGGGATACAGTTTCTTCTAACAGACCAAAATATACCCTACATCTCTAGTGTATGGCTTTGTTCTACTCTCCCGCCTAATCACATTCTCTCCCTTTTTTTTTCTTTAATTCTCTTCTTTCTTTTTTCAACCAACTTATCAATTGCTTTTATAAAATCTTTTGTAATTTTTATCTTTACAGTCATATTCCATCCTTTCATTGTAATTACTCCTTATTTTTGTACATATATAAGCTTTTCTTTCTTCAAAATTTTGGGAGGCACTTTCTTCTAACAGACCAAAATACACCCAAAATCTAGTGTGTGGCACTGATCTATGCACCAGCCTGATCATATTTGATCATATTCTGGTTTTGTTGTTGTTGTTATTGTTTTGTTTTTGTTACTATCTTTTCTTTTTCTTTTTTCTTTCTTTCCCTTTCTTTTCCCCTGGTTTCAGGTCTCTTCTAATTTGTTTAGTATATATTTCTCTGGGGATGTTGTTACCCTGTTAGCATTTTGTTCTTTCACTCATCTATTCTCTGGACAAAATGATGAGATGGAAAAAAAATCACCTCAAAAAAACAGAACAAGAGGCAGTACTGACTCCCAGGGACCTAATCAATACGGACATTAGTAAGATGTTAGAACTAGAGTTCAGAATGATGATTTTAAAGATATTAGCTGGGCTTGAAAAAAGCATGGAATATTAGAGAACCCATTTCTGGAGAAATGAACTATTTTCTGACCAAGTCGAAATCAAAAAGGCTATTAATGAGGTACAATCACAAGTGGAGGCTCTAACTGCTAGGATAAATGAGGCAGAAGAGAGATTTAGTGATATAGAAGACCAAATGATGGAAAATAAAGAAGCTGAGAAAAGGAGAGATAAACAACTACTGGATCATGAGGGCAGAATTCAAGAGATAAGTGATACCATAAGATGAAACAATATTAGAATAATTGGGATCCCAGAAGAAAGAGAGAGAGGGGCAGAAGGTATAATGGAGCAAATTATAGCAGAGAACTTCCCTAATTTAGGGAAGGAAACAGGCATCAAAATCCAGGAGGCACAAAGAACCCCAAAATCAATAAAAATAGGTCAACACCCCGACATCTAACAGTAAAACTTACAAGTGGCGGAGACAAAGAGAAAATCCTGAAAGCAGCTCGGGAGAAGAGATATGTAACCTACAATGGTAGAAACATTAGATTGGCAACAGACCTATCCACAGAGACCTGGCAGGCCAGAAAGGACTGGCAGGATATATTCAGAGCACTAAATGAGAAAAATATGCAGCCAAGAATACTATATCCAGCTAGGCTGTCATTGAAAATAGAAGGAGAGATGAAAAGCTTCCAGGACAAACAAAAATTAAAGGAATTTACAAACACAAAACCAGCCCTACAAGAAATGTTGAAAGGAGTCCTCTAAGCAAAGAGAGCCTAAAAGCAACATAGACCAGAAAGGAACACAAACAATATACAGTAACAGTCACCTTACAGGCAATACAATGGCACTAAATTCATATCTTTCAATAATTACCCTGAATGTAAATGGGCTAAATGCCCCAATCAAAAGACACAGGCCGTCAGATTGGATAAAAAAACAAGACCCATCGATATGCTATCTGCAGGAGACTCATTTTAAACCCAAAGACACCCCCAGATTGAAAGTGAAGGGGTGAAAAACCATTTACCATGCTAATGGACACCAAAAGAAAGCTGGGGTGGCAATCCTTATATCAGACAGATTAGACTGTAAAACGAAGACTGTAATAAGAGATGAGGAAGGACACTATATCCTACTTAAAGGGTCTATCCAACAAGAAGATCTAACAATTGTAAATATCTACGCCCCAGCACGGGAGCAGCCAATTAATAACAAAAGCAAAAAAACACATTGACAACAATACAATAATAGTGGGGGACTTTAACACCCCCCTCACTGAAATGGACAGATCATCTAAGCAAAAGATCAACAAGGAAATAAAGACTTTAAAGGACACACTGGACCAAATGGACTTCACAGATATATTCAGAACATTCCATCCCAAAGCAACAGAATACACATTCTTCTCTAGTTCCCAGGGAACATTCTCCAGAACAGATCACATCCTAGGTCACAAGTCAGGTCTCCACCGGTACCAAAAGATTGGAATTATTCCCTGCATATTTTCAGACCACAGTGCTTTGAAACTAGAACTCAATCACAAGAGGATAGTCAGAAAGAACTCAAATATATGGACGCTAAAGAGCATTCTACTAAAGAATGAATGGGTCAACCAGGAAATTAAAGAAGAATTTAAAAAATTCATGGAAACCAATGAAAATGAAAACACAACTGTTCCTATCTTTGGGATACAGCAAAGGCAGTCCTAAGAGGAAAGTATATAGCAATACAAGCCTTTCTCAAGAAACAAGAAAGGTCTCAATACACAATCTAACCCTACACCTAAAGGAGCTGGAGAAAGAACAGCAAATAAAGCCTAAACCCAGCAGGAGAAGAGAAATAAAACAGATCAGAGCAAAATCAATGAAACAGAAACCAAAAGAACAGTAGAACAGATCAACAAAACTAGGAGCTTGTTCTTTGAAAGAATTAAAAAGATTGATAAACCCCTGGCCAGACTTATCAAAAAGAAAAGAGAAATGACCCAGATCAACAAAATCATGAATGAAAGAGGAGAGATCATAACCAACACCAAAGAAACACAAACAATTATAAGAACATATTATAAGCAACTCTATGCCAGCAAATTAGATAACCTAGAAGAAATGGATGCATTCCTAGAGATGTATCAACTACCAAAACTGAACCAGGGAGAAAGAGAAAACCTGAACAGACCTATAACCACTAAGGAAATTGAAGAAGTCATCAAAAATCTCCCAACAAACAAAAGCCCTGGGCCAGATGGCTTCCCAGGGAAACCAGACATTTAAAGAAGAATTCATGCCTATTTTTCTGAAACTGTTCCAAAAAATAGAAATGGAAGGAAAACTTCCAAACTCGTTTATGAGGCCACCATTACCTTGATCCCCAAACCAGACAAAGACCCCATCAAAAAGGAGAATTACAGACCAATATCCTTGATGAACGTGGATGCAAAAATTCTCACCAAAATACTAGCCAATAGGATCCAACAGTACATTAAAAGCATTACTCACCACAACCAAGTGGGATTTATCCCTGGGCTGCAAGGTTGGTTCAACATCCGCAAATCAATCAATGTGATACATTAGATTAACAAAAGAAAGAACTAGAATCATATGATCCTCTCAATAAATGCAGAAAAAGCATTTGACAAAGTCCAGCATCCTTTTTTTTTTTTAGATTTTATTTATTTATTTGACAGAGAGAGACACAGAGAGAGAGGGAACACAAGCAGAGGGGGAGTGGGAGAAGAAGCAGGCTTCCCGCCGAGCAGGGAGCCCAATGCAGGGCTTGATCCCAGGACTCCGGGATCATGACCTGAGCCGAAGGCAGATGCTTAACGACTGAGCCACCCAGCCACCCTGTACAGCATCCTTTCTTGATCAAAACTCTTCAGAGTATAGGGATAGAGGGTACATACCTCAATATCATAAAAGCCATCTATGAAAAACCCACAGCGAATATCATTCTCAACGGGAAAAAAACTGAGAGCTTTCCCCCTATGGTAGGAACGGGGCAGGGATGTCCACTACCACCACTGCTATTCAACATAGTATTAGAAGTCCTAGCCACAGCAATCAGACAACAAAAAGAAATCAAAGGCAGCCAAATAGGCAAAGAGGAAGTCAAACTCTCACTCTTTGCAGATATGATACTTTATGTGGAAAATCTAAAAGACTCTACCCCAAAACTGCTAGAACTCATATAGGAATTCAGAAAGTGGCAGGCTATAAAATCAATGCACAGAAATCAGTGGCATTCCTATACACCACCACCAAGAGAGAAGAAAGAGAAATTAAGGAGTCGATCCCATTTACCATAAGATACCTAGGAATAAATCTAACCAAAGAGGCAAAGGATCTGTACTCAGAAAACTATAAAATACTCATGAAAGAAATGGAGGAAGACACAAAGAAATGGAAAAACATTCCATGCTCATGGACTGGAAGAACAAATATTGTGAAGATGTCAGTGCTACCTAGAGCAATCTACACATTCAATGCAATCAACTTTTATCAAAGAAATGGAACAAATAATCCCAAAATTTATATGGAACCAAAAAAGACCCCGAATAGCCAGAGGAATGTTGAAAAAGCAAAGCAAAGCTGGTGGCATCACAATTCCGGACTTCCAGCTCTATTACAAAGCTGTCATCATCAAGACAGTATGGTACTGGCACAAAAACAGACACATAGATCAATGGAACAGAACAGAGAGCCCAGAAATGGACCCTCAACCCTATGGTCAACTAATCTTCGACAAAGCAGGAAAGAATGTCCAATGGAGAAAAGACAGTCTCTTAAACAAATGGTGTTGGGAAAATTGGACAGCCATTGCAGAAGAAGGAAACTGGACCATTTCCTTACACCACACACAAAAATGGACTCCAAATGGTTGAAAGACCTAAATGTGAGACAGGAGTCCATCAGAACCCTAAAGGAGAACACAGGCAGCAACCTCTTCGACCTCAGCCACAGCAATTTCTTCCTAGAAACAGCACCAAAGGCAAGGGAAGCAAGGGCAAAAATGAACTATTGGGACTTCATCAAGATAAAAAGCTTTTGCATAGCAAAAGAAACAGTCCACAAAACCAAAAGACAACTGACAGAATGGGAGAAGATATTTGCAAATGACATATCAGATAAAGGGCTCGTATCCAAAATCTATAACAAACTTATCAAACTCAACACCCAAAGAACAAATAATCCAATGAAGAAATGGGCAGAAGGCATGAACAGACATTTTTCCAAAGACAACATCCAAATGGCCAACAGACACATGAAAAAGTGCTCAACATCGCTCAGCATCAAATCAAAACCTCAATGAGATACCACCTCACACCAGTCAGAATGGCTAAAATTAACAAGTCAGGAAACCACAGATGTTAGCAGGGATGCAGAGAAAGGGGAAACCTCCTACACTGTTGGTAGGAATGCAAGCTGGTGCAGCCACTCTGGAAAACAGTATGGAGGGTCCTCAAAAAGTTGAAAATAGAGCTACCATACAATCCAGCAATTACACTACTGGGTATTTACCCCAAAGATACAAAGGTAGGGATCCAAAGGGGTACATGCACCCCGATGTTTATAGCAGCAATGTCCACAATAGCCAAACTGTGGAAAGAGCAAGATGTCCATCGACAGATGAATGGATAAAGAAGAGGTGGTATATATATATACAATGGAATATTATGCAGCCATCAAAAGGAATGAGATCTTGCCATTTGCTACAACGTGGAAGGAACTGGACGGTATTATGCTGAGCGAAATATGTCAATCAGAAAAAGACATGTATCATATGATCTCACTGATATGAGGAATTCTTAATCTCAGGAAACAAACTGAGGGTTGCTGGAGTGGTGGGGGGGTGGGAGGGATGGGGTGCCTGGGTGATAGACATTGGGGAGGGTATCTGCTATGGTGAACACTGTGAATTGTGTAAGACTGTTGAATCACAGACCTGTACCTCTGAGACAAATAATACATTGTATGTTAAAAAAAAAAGAAGATAGCAGGAAGGGAAGAATGAAGGGGGGAAAATCGGAGGGGAAGACGAACCATAAGAGACTTTGTACTCTGAGAAACAAACTGAGGGTTCTAGAGGGGAAGGGGGTGGGGGGATGGGTTGGCCTGGTGATGGGTATTAAAGAGGGCACGTACTGCATGGAGCACTGGGTGTTATACGCAAACAATGAATTACGGAACACTATATCAAAAACTAATGATGTAATATATGATGATTAACATAACATAATAATAAGAAAAAAGTAATAGAAATGTGTAGGACTTAGGGATAAACAGATTTAATGCTCAGTAATTCTTTTGCCTCAGTGCTTATCTACATTCTGTTTGCATATTATATTCCAAAAGACCCTTACTTCAAGGACATCTTGAAAAAAGAAAATAAATGTATTAAAGCAACAGTTACTTTCACACTGTATCAAGGGCACTGCTTACAAAGGCAGTTTTTGGATAAATGCAATTAAAATCACAATACTGATGAAGAAAGTCAGAAATGCCAATAAAGAGGGCAAATTTATCCTTTGCTCGGAGAAATAATAGAGCTAGTGAATATGCAAAGCTGTGTCTTAGAAGATGTTAACTAGTTTCAGAGAACTTCATTTGCCTTGTGTATGTACCTTATATCATTTGTTGGGATTTTCTTTAAAATATATAGATTAAAATAACTTTGTGTTTTAGAAAGTTATTTTGTATCTATAGGGTTTTGGCTTCTCTTCTGAGAATAATTGGAAAACTGCTGGGCTATCCTCAAACCAAAGACAGAGCAGGAGGCCAGTCCATCATTTCATCTCCTGCCAAAGCTTGCAAGGGCACGGGGGGGGGGGGGGGGGGTTTGGAGAGGTGTGTCTGGGTGAATGTGCCAATTTAATGGAAGCTGATACAGAAGAGATGGCATTCATCTCCTACGCCATTGGTGACAGCTCCGCTTTTCAGCCTAATCTTCAAGTTGAATACAACTGCCCAGAGACTCAAACGAACACGTAGTTCATTGAAATTGTGACTGTAGAAACACACTCATACAGCAACCAGCTGCTGGGACAATGCTTGGTGATTCGCCTTAATCTTTTCAATGGTAGACAAAAAATTCCAAGCAGTAGCAGTAGAGAAGATGGGCAAAGGGATGACATGATGATAACTGCATTGAGACCCTGGCCAGAGTCGCTGGTGAAACTGCCAACAGTGAGCCTACACTTGTGTTGCTCTCACACCACTTCTGCTGGTGGGCATTAAGCATTCTGATGAAATCACCGGCTTGGTGTTCAGTTGACCTGATTTCTGGGGAGACTGATTGCATTATTCCTTCTCCTGAAAAGGTTTTTAGGACTCTCAAGGATGCATAGAGATTATACCAAAAAAAAAAGAAAAAGAAAAGAAAAAGAAACAAATCAAAGAAAGAAAAAGAAAAAAAAAAAAAACACAAAAACTCCAGAGTTATCAACAGTTTAATTCATCCTTCTATTCTATGAAAAGGGGCAGAGTCAGAGGATAAACAGAGAGAGCCTGAACAGAAAATGGGTTTTTGGTGAGACTGTTTACAAGCCCTGTATTTTATATGATTGGGCGTCCCTCACTTCGTTCTTAACTTTCTGTTTTTGTTTTCTTCTTTTTAGTTCTTTTCCAGAAGGGTCCTCCATCTTCTAAAACAAAACAAAAATCCCTGCAGTTTGCTAATTCCCTGTGAAATTCTCCCACCTACTGGCCAAATGGAGAAGGCTCATGTCTTAACTTTTGTTAATACTTGTACCACGATTTAAGACCACCCTCCAAACGGTACAATTAGGAACCACAAATGAGAAAATTAAAAAGATTGAGGAAGTTCTTCATTTTGCACTTAGCAATCCACCCACATATTTGATATACATATGGACTTACTATGCAGTTTGCAAATACCCAAAATGAAGCATAACTCTGCAGTACCGCAGAAAGCAAATTAGTAAGAGAAGGAATGGGAGATTGGACAGAGAACCAAAGAGACGGTGTGTCTGGCAAAGTAGTTAACATGTTTCTATTCAGATCACATAGGGAAAGAGGCTCGGATGCACAGATGGAATCAGAGACTGTGACCAACATAACCATATTCCCTCTATGAAGAAAATTCCATGAGATCGAAGCAGAAATCAAATTGGGTTCCAAGTTAACTTTTCAAAGGGGACATCTCTTCAGTAAAAAGCCACTCAGAAATGATACTTCTTCCTTGTTGTTCATTTTTTAATGAATTCATCTGGTAAATGAGGTTAGACACTGGTATATGGAAAAGAGTTTGCAATCTAGTAGAGTCATGACCTACAATTATAGAATCAAAGATTCATGTTTCAAAGCTGGTAAGAATCCCAAATACCAGTAGCAGCCTCCTCACTTTACTAATGAGAAAATGAAGATGGGGGGGCATAAGAAGCTTGTCCAAAGGCTTATGCTTCAGAGGTAAACCAACGAATTCGATGAAAAAAGAAAAACAGAACTCAAGTTTCTGTATGGATTTTAACTACAATTACCTTGTTTGTATCAGCCTCTCCAGAGCTGATAGTTTCTAAATACAAACACATACTCTCACCAATATAGTGTAGATAGCCATTCAATTGAGTTTAAGTGCCTACCACAGTGAAACATTTTGCTGTGGTTTGTCCACTTGGAATACATAGGGAACAAGAGAGTGAGTTAAAAAGAACAGTGACTCTTTAAAGGGTGGGATCATGGCTCTAAAGAGAATATGGATTAAACCATATTCCCTCAACACTAAGCTTTGTCCAGATGTAATTTACTATTTCTTCTATTTCATGACACTTAAGGAGTTCAACCAAAAGTAGAAATGAAGCCTTCAGAAGATGAAAGGTAAAGAACTGGTGATTAAAATAGCTTCGTCCAAAGGCCTTGAGAGACTGAGGTTACGATCTGTAAGTAACATTCCCCAAGCCACAGATACATGAAATCAACAAAAAGATGTTCACCCCAGAAAGCTGATGTCCTTTCACTAGCATGTGAGTGTTCTGTGGAGGTGGAACCATCTTCATCCCTGACTTTAGACTTGGTTCTGACATTGACTAGCTGCATGAACTGAGGCCTAGTATTTCTTGACCAGTGTCTGACAAATGGTGAGGATGTTCATTGGGGTATGAAATGAACCTCTTCTTACAGAAACAGAAGAGGGTAGGGTTATACCATTCAGTGTGATGGATGGATTTAGATCCTTAAAAGATAACATCGCAATATGGTTATTATTTTCAGAAGCATTATACAAACACACACATATGCACACACACACACACTCATAAGTGCTGGTGTATACACTTAAAATAATGAAGTTTTTACTTACCTTTGTCAAATAGGGCACATTTGTTGAAAACTAAACTTTTAAGATAAAACATTTATTCATTCTCATTATAAAGTACAATTTTTCCAGAATATTTGAGTGCCCGGAGGTAAATTACAGAGATGTGTACAAAGTGAAGCTATTTTCTAATCAAATCACTGACATGTTAAAAAAATTCATCTGAGTGAGGAAAAAAGAAGTTCTTCATCACGTAGTCTTCATTTCTTAGATGGAGTTTTTTTAAGATTTTATTTATTTATTTGACACAGAGAGAGAGAGAGAGCACAGCAGGGGAAGTGGCAGAGGGAGAAGCAGGCTTCCTGCGGAGCAGGGAGCCCGATGCGGGGCTCAATCCCAGGACCCTGGGATCATGACTTGAGCCAAAGGCAGACACTTAACTGACTGAGCCACCCAGGCGTCTCTCTTGGGTGGAGTTTTAAAGGCATAGCAGTGAATGGTTCCAAGAACCCCCCCAGAAGTATCAGCTGGAAAAGCAGGGCAGCTTTGACCAGTCCTCTCTCTCATGTCCCTCAGGCAGGGGAGCAGACGTTACCTGCTGGACGTCACTCCCACCTGCCCGCTTATCTCCACCAGCCAACACATCTCACTTGCTGCGATGTCTTCTCTATATGTCAGGGTAATCCCTTTACAACTGGGATTTAATCACTTAACATCCTTCTCTGAAAGCCTTCAAATGTTTCCTCTTGTTCTTGGGATGAATTTTTGTTGGTCTGTGTGTATTTTTTAATCCTAATCTGAATACAAGGCCTTGCGTGATCTGGTCCGCTTCATACGCAGCCAGCCTTCTCTTGGGTCATTACTGTGCATACAACCTCTCTCTTCAGAAGCGCCATCCTTCCCAACCTTGCCCAAGATGGTGCCTCTGCCTAACGGTGGGCACAGTGCTTGTCCCTGGCCTCTCCACACCCACTGGAGGATCTGACTGAGGTAGCATGTCATGCTTCAGCCCTGTTTCACACACGACGGGCTCGAGGCAGCTTCTGGCCTCCTCACCTCAATTAGGTCCCTCCTTCCACCACCTGTTTTTTTCCCTCACTTTTCCTAGTTTCTAATGTAAACATCTTCCTCAGTTAACTGTATCCCCTGTGAGGGAATGAACTAGGTTTCTTTTGTTGACCATTGTGCTTCCATTGTGCCTGGCACATAGTACTTGCTCAATACACACACACACACACACACACACACACACACACACAAGATTCTGGCTGATCGTAGGTAGCCAACAGAATAGTGAATTTTTTCTTTTCTTTAAATTATCTAGTACAAGAAGAGTCCTTTCTCGGTTATTGTAAAAGGTAATGTTGTTTCAAATTATGTCTCTACAAGGGAATAAACTGTATCATTATTTTTCTCTCCTTTAGGATGACCCGTCTCAGTACTTCTTAGTGACTTTCAAACTACCTTGAAATTGATTATTCACTATTATGGATAAATGCCAAATTTTATTTTTTAACTTTAATAATTTGTCAACTTTTCAAGAGGTTTGATTTTTAAAAATAGAATAAAAATTAAAATTAAAAAATTAAAAAAAAACAAAACAAATTGTCTCTCTAGTTCTGAATACTGAATTGCTACCAAGCTACAAATGGCAGCTTTTCCTTCATCACACACTTCTACCATGATACAATAACTCAGGAACTCTGAGAGAAGTTATCAAATTTGAACCTGTTAGCAAAGATAGTAACACTTTGAATGGCACTTGATCCAAATCATATGCCCTTTCCCCTACACACACACACACACACACACACACACACACACACACACACCCCGCACCACTCAACACATACACACTGCTCGCAAAAGCACACACACGTCACCATGCACCCACACACACACTACCACCATCACATGCACACACGACATGCACACACACACCACAAACCACACACATTGTATACACACATTCTGAGCACACATACACACAACACATACCATGCCCTGTGCATAAACAACTGCAGATGTCACATTTTCTTCATGAAAATAGTTTGTAGTGAGAGGTGGGAAATATGGAGGAGAGAAGTGTGGATAACTTGGGTTAAAGTCCATGTAGAGTCAGTATTTCATTCACCTAACATATATTTCTAAGGATCTAGGATTTATTCATTCAATTTCCAGATATTTATTAAGTTCAGGTGACTTGCCAAGCATGTGGCAGGTATATTACTTGACACAGGCTACTCAGTAATGAATAAAACAGGTATGATCCCTAAGCTTGTGGAGCTTACACTTTGTGAGGGAAGACAGAAAATAAACCAGACAACAGGAAATAAGGTAATTTCAAGAAATGCCATGAAGTGCCGTGAAGGAAAGGGCCATCACAGAATCCTGGGGCCTGTGACCAGCTCTCCTTTCTAAAGGATGGTCAGGAGAGTGTGATGGGACATTTAAGAAGAGACATGAAGAAAGCAGCTGCTGGAGACACAAGTGTGTGTTCTAGGCAGAGGGAACAGTGTGTCAGAAAGGCCTGGAGAAAGAAAAGACTTTGCGTGCCCTCGTAGCTAGGATGGGGCGGTGCGGCTGCAGCACTGTATAGATGAGGAAGTGGAAGTGTGGGGGGCAGGAGGACCACCTACCCCAATCTGCCCAGGACCAAGGGTCTTCTCAGGATGTTGGACTTTCAGTACAGAAGCTGGGACAGTTCCAGGGAAACCAGATGACCCAGACACCAGAGGTTCAAGACAAATTTGGAAAGACAGACTTTGAAAGAAATCCACACTTTCCTTGACTCAGCCATAGAAACTAGTATTACCATCACCATAATATATTAGAGGGACAAGCTACCTGGCTGTTTAATTAAAACTGAATCTTTTTGTTCTCATAGGACAATTGCTGGGAAAGGGGGAAAGAGATGCCTAGATAGTATCTTGGAAAGAATTGGTACTACTTTGACAATATTAAATAGCAAAAGTTAGGAAAATAAGAAAGTTGCATTGATGATTATAGCTTAACCATTACTTAAGATTTATCAGACTAAGTAAATGAGCTTTAACTTGGAAACTGTGATCTTATTCTAGCTATAGGGGCTTATGCTCATATGTGCACGTGATCTAAACACATTATTTCTTCCTTCCTTCGTTTCTTCCTTCCTTCCTTCCTTCCTTCCTCCCTCCCTCCCTCCCTCCCTTCCTCTTTGCTTTATTAGTGCCATTCAGAAAAGGAACTGAAATAGCTAATGGTTATCTTTCCTTGAGTTTTATGCTTTTCAAAATACGATCACACTACCTTATTGAATCCCCACAGTAATTCCACCAAGTATGTTATGTTATTTTCAACATAAAAGAAATGACTGTGAAAAGTAAAGTGACTTACTAAACATCACACAGCAACTTAAATGAAAGATGGGCCGGAATTCAGGGCTCCCAACTCTAGACCAGAGTCCTTCCTAATATTGCCCTATGCTAGTTTAATGACTAGATTTTGTGGAAATTATAGCTCAGCTTAGAAGGAAATACAACTGTGGCAGCAGTTCTAAGAAATGTAATTCTCTTCTAGAAATAGTCTGCCACATAGAGCAGAATCATGGAGGGCTCCAAAGGACAACAACATTTCTCCTGGGTCTCATCACTTTGTGTCAGGCCATCTTCACAATAACTGGGGGGACTAGGCCCCCCCATCAGGCTCTGACATTTTGCCTACCAAGTGGGTTGCACTGAAAGGCATGACATTTCTTACGCCTTTGAAAACATCAGAGAAAATAAAAGAAATTGCTCTCCTTCTGAACTTTACCTCTGCTGGACCAAAGTGTTTGCTGACAGGGCAGGGATAAAAGCAAGAAAGGGGACGGTCCCATAAAGAAGAGATAAGCGGCACAGATTCCTGGGCTCAAATATTTAACAACTGACCAAAGTTCGCACCAGTAAAAGTGCCTTCTATAATACCTGCACTATCATGCCTTTCTTATTGATGAGCTAAGCAAAAATCTTGAAGTACTCCTCTCATCTGTCCTTCCATGATTACTGAGCATGTGGCATCTGCTCAGGTAAAGAATCAATTCACTGACACACAGATGGCTGGATGCCATTCCACCAAAAGTAAAAAAATTAAAAAAAAAAAGAAAAGAAAAAAAATTGCTCTGAAGGTGTTTGCAACAAACCAAATAGCCCATTGACCATAGCCATGAAGGCTGTAATTTCCTCTAAGTCAGAGAGAAAGTCAGTAAAAGAATTAGATCTAGAATTCTTGTCTTTTGAAGACCACATTATGGACCTGGTCTTCTCCTGTTCATTCATTTGCATCCTATGAGTCAGCATTGCAGTGGTTAGCTGACCCTTGTTCCTGGAATCACTTATTGCTATTACACCTGGCCTTAGGACTCATTAATACACTAAACTCTAATTTCTGGAATCATTACCATGTGATCATGACATCACAGAAGCCCAGCAGTTCCGTCTCCTGATCTTTTGAACAAAGCCACAGAGTGATAGTGGGGAAGATCTGGGAAAATGGCCTGCTCAAGTGAGATCCAAGCAGCGTTTATTCTCTCTTCCTTTGTGACCTTCTTCCTTGGACTCCTCATCTTACTCATTTGCAGACTAATCTGGAGAACCATTAAAAAATGGCAAAACATCAAGGGAACAGGAATTCTCTTGGTCAGTTTCCTTATTTTGGATCCTACTATACGAAGATTGAGACAGGTTTGGCAAGTGACTGGGTTTAGAAAACAATTTAAGCTTCACTCAGTTTTCATGAGCTAACAGAGCCAGATCTAATCCAGTGCCTTAGAAAGGGGCTGATCCTCCCCTGGGGTAGAAAACAGGACCCTGGGACACCATTCCAAAGGCAGCAGGTACAGAGCTGGGCCTCCTCTCCCACCAGAGAAAGAATGTCTGGTGTGGCTGATGATGAATGATAGCTCTGGAAACAGAGAGTCACTATTATGAAAAAAAAACAAAAAATGCCCACAAACATTACATCTATGCCTCTATTTTGAATTTTAAAATGATAGTTGTGCTTGGTACTATGAGGCAGGCGAAGACCACCATCAGGTCAACCTTACTTTCATAAATCACGCATGCAGGATGCATATGTACTTAACACATGTACAGTGTCTTTTATATACCATTAACACAACACACCTAGTTGTACATTCATTCATACAGAAACCCATGCATACATTCACATGTCATCCAGCCACAAATGCAGAGACACTATTCATAACCAAACAAGCTTTGCAAGGGTGGGGGTTGTGGGGTAACAGCTAGCAAATGATGATGACGAGAATAATGGTATCTTAGATAAGACTTTGCTTAAGAGCTTGAAATAAAACTCTCAAATGCTGTATAATGGCTGTTCTAATATCGGTGGTCAAAGGCAGAGCTTTATTATGCTCTGTGTGATTTGTTTCCAATTTTTGTTTCCCAAACTTTGTTTTACTGATATAGCAATTTCCATAACAGAACACATTTCACTTGTGCATTGTAGTCAATATTGAAAAGTTGCTTAAAACATTTCTCTTAATGGTAAACATTGACATAAAATAACAGAATTCGTAATAACTTGGTAACTTTTTAAGGTCATTGGCAATAATCATAAAATGGAATTCAGGTTTCTGCATTCAACATGTACCCAGTACAGTAGTTCATAGATTTGGTTGCTAAATGAGTCCCCTCTATTCTTAATTTTTGTAAAGACTTTAAGCAGTGGCATAAAAACTGTGGAAAGAATTCTGAGGAGCACTTACTCCTTAACAAGACTGATAGAGTACACAAATAAGTAATGGGTATGGAGAATCTGCCTTCTACTTTTTTTTTTCCCAATGCACGACTGAATTGCTAGAATTGTTTCGCCTTAGATTTCTGCTCCAGAAAATGTATCTTTTCCCCCCATTGTATTTATTTTTGTGTGGTTACAAAAACGTGAGAATCTATTTGTCCATAAACATTTGTAGTATTTTTCCCTTTTTTTGGATGTAATTCATGTCTACCCTTCTGTTCAGAGGTGTCTTTTAATTTCTAATAGAAAGCAACTATTATGAAATGTTAAGAAGTAGGGTCCAAGGGGCGCCTGGGTGGCTCAGTTGGTTTAGCGACTGCCTTCGGCTCGGGTCAGGATCCTGGAGTCCCGGGATCGAGTCCCACCTCAGGCTCCCTGCTCAGCGGAGAGTCTGCTTCTCCTTCTCACCCTCCTCCCTCTCATGCTCTCTGTCTCTCATTCTCTCTCTCAAATAAATAAATACAATCTTAAAAAAAAAAAAAAAGAAGTAGGGTCCAAGCCTCCAGAATACTCTACTTTTCTGGTTTTGAACCTTGAGAGAATTTGATACAAGCTGAGTGACTTCTCAGTAACTTGTTATATTTAATTAAATTGAGAGTGCTGTATTTTTTCTCTAAGCCTTTGGGAAAGTTGGCCTAATGCAAAAAATGCCACAACTGTCAAAGAAGTTTTAAAAATTATTTGAAGTCATAGTTTTCTCCTTAAATGTGCATTTTTAAAATGTTTACTACATTCATAAGTATGATTTTATTATATTTTATCTTAGGGTCAATTTGTTTTCCCACACAAGGCTCCTCTAATTTCATAATGAAATTCAAACGAGTGTTCCACATTAATGTTATACTGAACATCTTTTTTTTAAATCAAGTCTCAGACAACATCTCAGGAATGCACATGATGAGTCATAGATATTAGAGGGCAAATCACTGATCAAGATATGAGTTCTATTATCAAATAGTTATTTAATGAGACTTTTCTTTCTACCATTCAGAGATTATGAGTAGAAAAATTAAGTCATTTCAAAACCCTGGCTCCATATATAATGAGTTTTTCTAAAAGTCGGAGGGTCTCAGTCAGCATGACCTCAGTCAGCTAGGTCAATCCTAGCTCACTTGTGTCTTTCTTGGTGGTAACTTATCAATAGACATGGGGGCTAGTTCAGACTCCAGCCTCTTATCCCCTGCTTATGGGCCAGTTATGTAATTTCTCTATATCCCAGTTTCCTTATCAGTAGATAGCAGTTTTAATCACACTTATTTTGTCTACTTCCTAGGATTACTATAAATTTTAAATATAATAAGTAAAGGCACTTTATAAATATGAGAAGGGATTATATCAGCAGGATATGTCACCAGATAAGGAACTAAAAGCAACACAAAATTGCTGAAACTTTCCTTCTTTCCCAAAAAAGAGCAGATACTTAAGTAACCACTAAAAACCAATTTGTAATCTTTTTCCTTCGTCCATGTATCTTGATAGAAAAGGATAAGAGATGTTCCCAGAGCAGGAAGAAGCATGCTATTCCCAACCCTGATCACTACAATAATGTCAGTCTGAAGGGTCTAGGACTGTAGAGCATGTGAAGAAGGCATGGTGAAGACCGCAGAATTCCTAATTAAAAAGGTGTGCAAAAGACCAGTAAAATGCAAACCCAGTAAAATTCATTTCATGATATGCTGAATAAGCGACTTTGGGGTTCTCTGGGTTGGACAAGGTATAGTAATTTCCGGCTGATAACACAGCAAGAGGCTCTACCAACATACATAAAACAGATTACTTTCTCTGGGATCCAGCTCACTCTCACTTCTTTTCTCTTCCTTATAGGAACTACTCTTGACAAAGAGCATCGGGAGTAAACATTTAAAAAGTCTCCACTTCCAAGGAGTATTTCGTAATCGTATAGAAATGCTGCTTTCAGCACAGACCTTTGTGGGTCAAGTGTTGGTAAGTGCATTTTCACTGTTAGCTTGCTAACATACTTTAGCCATGAGTGTGATTATAGTCCATATATATAATTTTATCACCTAGGTAAACATCTGGTGTTCCCTGGTGGCCTTTTCTAAAATATCACTGCCTCCCCACTGCCATCTCCCTGTGTCTACCCTATCCGTTATTCTGCTTGTTTTTAATTTGAATATAATTACTTGGCATTATAGTTTCAATTGATCATTAGTGTATGTGCTAGAAGAAAAGCCTTATTAGGACAAAGATTGTGTTCATTTTGTTTTCTTTGTATGTAGATGGATGCCTGGCATATAGATGTGCCCCAAAAATGTGAAGTTTAGTGGATCATGGGCCTGAAATGTACAACTATTTTCTCCTTCTTTGATTCCAATAGCCTCTTTTCTTCATTATATACAAATTAGTCTCTTTTGCCTCTGTATGATGATATTCATCATTTTACTACCTATTTTAATCTAGGTAATTTGCACATATTACAAGTCAATTCAGGTATAATCTCATAGGGGAAAATCTTACCTTATCTTCATATTAGGCTAAGAGTCCATCTCTAAGCTTCTGTAATATTCATTGTACACTGTTATTAAAATTATCTGTATATATGCCTGTCTCTTCCAGTGTACTGTGAGCTCCTTAAGAGAACAGACTAGGCCATGGAAATATTTATATCACATTGTCTGGAAATAGCAGATGCCCTATAAAGGAATGAATTGATCTGAAACATTAAAGAGTAGAATCTATATTTTGAAGGTATGCTGCCATCAGATGGTGATATGGTGGAAGTAGATGTATGTGAGCTAGAGATTATCCTCTGCTTTTTTTGTAACTGGTGAAAACATTGCTCTGTTCTGGTTAATGTTGTTTAATTAAAATAAAATTACTTTTTAAAACGTATTTGGAAATATATACATATATAATTGTTCTTGCTACAATCTACAGGGAATGTTGAATCATCTGGGAATGTGCCTCTCCTTTTTTCTTTCTTCTAGTTTTGGTCCTTTTTCTGAAATGCCTGTCAGTATGACCTGTTAGAGAAGAATTTAGTGATTCTTTCTGATTAGATCAGGGATTTCTTGGCTAGGATCTCTTCAAATGTTCAAATCATGTGTGACTGTATGGAGATAATATTGGGAATGACATATTAAAGGTCTCTGGGCTGAGGGAGAAGATAACTTACACCATCCACCCTATGAGCATCGCATATGGGGAGTGGATGAAGAAGGAAAGACCACTGATTACATACCAATAAAAATTACTTCTTTAATAATGGAAAAATTTTTTTCAATCTGTTACAGCTGATGATTAAGTAGTTGGAACAACAGGAGGCACAGAGTAGAGTTTAGATTAGAATAAACACTCTAACATTGAAAGGCACTCCTCAGTAGGGGTTCCAAGCAAGTATGTTATGAAGGGCTGAGAAGAGAACAAAATGGCTTGTAGATTTCCCTTCCATCCATCCATCCCTTCCTTTCTTTGTAATTCCCTTACTTCTTTCAACAGATACTTACTCTTTGCCAACTACATGCAAAGCCGACATTCTAGACACGGTGAAAATGCAGATGAGAGTCTTAAATCTCATGAGACTTAAGATTCTAGTGGGGGTAGAGATGACAAATATGAATATAAATAAAATAAATTCATACGGTGATCAATCCTACCAGGGAATTATGAGTGATGTGTTTGAGAGTTTTGGAGGAAATGGAGTTAGATCACATCAGATACAGTGATCAGAGAAGAAATCTCTGAAAAGGTAAGATTTGAGTTAAGACATGAAGAATCAGAAGTATAAAGCCACTGAAGAGGAAACAAGGTTACTGACGGAGAGAACAGACTTGTGGAGGTAAAGAGCTCAGCTTACTGCAAGCACCACAATAAGACTCCTGTGCTAGAGGTCACGGAGGGCAGAGCAGAATGAGGTCTGAGAAGAGACAGGAGAACCATGCAATGCTTTGCACTTCATACTAAGGAAGTAGGTTTTTCAAATGGAATAATTTTACTCTAATGCAAAGGGAAGTCATTGAGGGTTTTTTGAGCATGAAGTTGACATGGTCTAATTATGTTTTAAAACTTCAAGAGGCACTAAAGTTTGAAAATAAAGGAACTGTCAAAAGTATATCAGGCAAGTGACAACAGAAATTGGGAGCATATCTTATTATCAGATAAGTCTGAATTCAGGGCAAAAAACAATAAATTAAGCCAAGTAACCTGTATTAGTTTCCTAGGATCATTGTAACAAAGTACCACACACCAACAGAAAACAACAGAAATTTTTTGTCTTGTGGTTCTGGCGGCTAGAAGTCAAGGGTTGGTTCCTTCTGAGGGCTGTGAGAATGAACTGGTTCCATGTCTCTCTCCTAGCTTCTGCTGGTTGGTTAGTAATCTTTGGTGTGCCTTGGCTCATACATGATCCAGATCTTTGCCTTCATTTTCACATGGCATTCACATAATGTCTCCTCTGCTTGTGTATATATCCAAATTTTCCTTTCCCAAGGACATCAGTCATACTGAATTAGAGCCCATCCTCATGATCTTAAATATATCTGCAAAGACCCTATTTCCAAACAAGGTCACTTTTGGCAGTACTGAGGGTTAGGACTTCAACATATCTTTTTTTTGGGGGGGGGACACAATTCAACACACAATATTTGTAATGGTAAATATAACAAACCTCAACCAAAATATAACATCATGAATATCACCAAAAATACAAATACCAAATATCACCAAAAATTACCTACACCAAAAATATAACTTCAAGATAATAAATTAAAAAAATTATAAGATATAAATAGAAATACTAAAAACACATTGGTTGTAGGAGCTTTTAGTTCACCTATCATATAAGGATATAATAAATAGGAAAAAAATAATGTTAAAAAACAAAATTCAACCAAGTAAACCTGAAGATGTAATTGGCTTTATTAAGCAATTCATGAATCAGGTAGCATCCCATCTAACAAGCAGAGAGATAACTCTGAGGAGCTGTACAAAACAAAGTTTTTATAGGAAGGAAATTGGAGCAAGGAAGCTATTAGCAAAAGAAAAGAAAAAAATTTTTCAGGGAAGGTCACCTTTCCTTAGGGGATAGAGCAGGCAGATTACTTCACTAGTGCCGGTCAGGAATTTCCAGACTGATTGGTTTAAAACTGCATTGCCAGGAAAGGCTAAAACAGCAATTAGGTTAGGTATTAAGTCTTTTGTGGGGCTTAACATAAATTACTCCACTTTGGACCTGTTTCTTTTTAACAACAATAAGCATAAAGAAGATCAAAGTAACTTAATTAATAAGAGAAACCTGATTGAAATGATGAAATTCCATATGCTGAAAACAGAAATTAAACTTACAAGTGTCTATGGACTATTTGTAAAAAATTAGCATATACTGGGCCACAAAAAAAAGTCCCAATTATGAAACCTACAAAGTACAGACAGACATTAACTGAACACAGCACAATAAGAAATAAGAAAACAATAAATAAACTCAGAAAAAAAAAGAAAAACAAAGACCTTACAGCTACAAATTGTAACATTTCCCTCTCTCAAAAGAACCTTAACTCAGAAAAATCAAAATAACACTTGCAGTATCTTTAAAACATAAAGATAACGAAAACACCACATACCCCTTGCACCTGAGTACAAGACGGAAGTGGTTCTGAGTTAAATGCCTAACAATAAAAACTTACTTTGATAAATGAAAATAATTAAAATAAATGAATTATCAATCTCAAAAAATTAGAGAAAGAAAACACATTAAATCTATGCAGAATATAAAGAGTTAGAAATTAGAGTTATAAAGCAGCTTATTATTTAACACAATAACACAGAGAAATCAATAGCTAGCCTAAACAAGGAAAAAAAGAGAAAAAGCACAAATATATAAGAAATAAGACATTAAAATGAGGACACAAATAAAAAGCAAATTGAAAGCTATATAAGCAATTAAATTTGAAAACTGAATGATTCCTTAGGACAATATAAATTACCACAACTGATCATAAAAGAAAGAAACTTAAACAGACAAATATCTGGAAGAAATACAGATGTTGTCAAAGACCTGTATCACCACCACCACAATCACCCCTCCTCCCCCTCCATCTGTGGGAGACCTAGATGATTTCAAGGTCTAGTCAACCAAATCTTCAAGAAGTGGATATCCCAAATGTTAATTAAACAGGGAATCAAAGAGAAAGAAAACATTCAATTTTCTTTTTTTCAATGAAGGCACAGTATCTATATCAAACCCCCCAAATAGAGCAAGTAAAAAAAAATCTACAGACTAAGATTTTTTAAGTATCCTTAATACTTTGGGGGAGGATTCATAGCCAATCACGCAGTGGAAGAAGAACAAAAGGACAGAGGAGGAAAAAAGAGAGGAAGATGAAAAAAGAGGAAAAGCAAAGAAAAAGAAGGAAAATGAGGAAAATTCTAATAGTCAAAGGGAAAAATATATTATTTTCAAAACAGGATACCTTCTAGAGATCCCTCTCTAGATTAAAACATGGCAAAGTACTAATCAACTCTGTAGCATCTGTGGGTGTGTTGTTTTAGTCATCACAAGTTATGTTAGGACTATCTTTGGGAGATTTTCTTTTGCATTAAGTTCCAAATATAGTCCTATTCCTAAACAATGTTTCCTTTTTTTCCAGGGCATAGGGGTTGTAGTTAATTGTGTAATTGACTATGCTTCTCTGTTGCTTTGATGGCTAGAACATTCAGAACTAAAATTATGGCTTATCTTTAAAACATATATCTATTTTTGGCATCATTCTAGGCACCATTTTAAGTCCACATTCTGTTTTCCCATCTTCCCTTGCTTCTATTTTCTCAGGTAATCCAGCACTTTATGTGTCTTTGTATTCTATTTTAACTCTTTTCCATAAATGTGTAATCTTTTCTGTGAATGTGTAAGTAATTTGTAAATAAGCCCTTAGCTAGAGCAAGAGTTGTCAATCTTAGTATTCAGAACAACTAAATGAGCAAAGGAAGCATCACAATTTGTTTGGAAATGAGACAAAAATATTTCAAAAATAATGCTGGAAAAATTGACTAAATAAAAATGTATTTCACTGGGTTTTGCTCATTTTCATAATTCAGTGATAATTCTTAGGAAAAAAAAACATAAAAACCAGTCTCTTACTTCATACTTTACATCCATTGTTTTAAAAAAATAAAATTTAAAAACCTTCTCTACCACCTTGAGATGAGTTGTATCTTTATGTTTTATTTTCCATTTTCTTCCATTATTTCATATTTTATATTTATTATACTCTCAATCATCGGGGACTTATTTTGTATGAGACTATGCCTTAGAAATCTTTATCATATGAAAGACGAGAAAACTGGCAGGAGATACTAGACAATATTCACTGATTATTTGTGCATGGTTACATTGTCTTTTTTATGCACATGGCATAATATTCAAAAAATATCAAAGGGTACACAGTAAAAAATTCATTTCTTCCTTACCCCCATCTCCATCCACTGCTATGAGCTTCTTCCTTCAAATCTCAAGATTCTCAGCAACATTCTCAGATATATTTTCTTCAGGTGTTTAGGCGACTTAAGACAACTCTTCTCCCCCATAAGTTGTATCTATAAAATTTAAATTTTGAAATAATAAAATGTATTATTTCTTGTGGCAATTCTCTGTGGAGACTAGTAAAGTAAGTGGCTAATGCAGCCAGTGAAGGCAAAATTAGATCCGAATTCAGGTTAGTTAACTGATCTCTTGTGTCTTCAAATTGGAATATATCCTGGGAAAATGGGGTAGGGGTGTTCTAACAGATTTCCAAAAGACCGGCTTTGTTCTTTATCAATTCTCCAAGTTTCATGGGTGCGATTTCCTAAAATGGATTTACCTGAGGACTTCTCACACCAGTCCTCCTCTCCCACCACCCTTTTAAAATCCATCTTACAAAACAGAGGTATTGTCATTACCTCTTTTTGATAAATGAAGAATCTGATGCACAGAGAAATAAAATACAAAAATTATAAAATGGGAATGAAAATTACTATCTGTAGTTTATTTCTGCAGAGAAATAAAATACAAAAATTATAAAATGGGAATGAAAAATACTATCTATAGTTTATTTCAATGAAAAAATGAGTTAATATATTAGAATTAACATAATCATTACATGAGTTACTAGTTAATATGTAAATATACACATGTATGCCTAGTACATAATACATATACAGGTATAACTTATTAATATTTTTGTAAACAATACTTAGTGCTTGCCTCTATAAACAAAAAGTGATTAAAATTGATGCTCAAGCCTATCTCATTCTAGCAAGAAGTAATATCCTTAATTAATTGAAAAAAATCTACCTCATTTGGATAAATTTCCTATAGTTTTACTTCTTGGGTTTGAAAATTATTAGAATTTGTAGTATAGTTACGTTACTTTAATCAGATGTGTGTTAACAATTTAATGATAATTCAATCTAGAAAAAATTTTTAAAAAATTTATAGACAGGTGTCAGAAAATTCAGATGTCCTTTTAGTTTCTTGCACCTATCTTGAGATTACAAACATGTTTTCCCAGGTGTTTCTTACACGTGTTAAGCAGTAATTACTGAATCAACATGATAATATACATTATAAGCATGATCATAAGGTCAGGTTTTTGCCAGTTGTCCTGGTTTAACTGTTAATAGAGTTACTTTCATTCTTAGAAGTTTATGTATTTGCACAATAAATAATATAGCCCCCCCTTAGTTTTAAATGAAAAGATTTGTTTTTTGAAGCCAGAGGTCACTTTCCAAGAAAAAGGAGCCACTAGAAGGAATGCAATTTTGAAAGTCTCCTTGACTGCTCTATAGACTAACTCTAACTTCGGTTAGAAAGAACACTTTTCTCTCCATACCTAATTCACACCCTTCCTCTCTCGTGATGGGCCATGTCCCTCTCTTTTGGTTTCATTTAGCCTTGCTGGAGATTTCTATATTTCGTTAGTTTCAATGATATACACGTATGTATATATAATTAATATCTTTCTTATCCTTAATTTCAATATCCCGTTTTTTCCCATTTATTTTGTTTGATTTCATTCTCCCCCCTCCAGTCAGTTTTAGTGAATGATGATACATAACATGCTACCCCACCAGTTCAGGGTGAGAATTTTTGAATAAACCTTCTCTGATACCAAGCCTGCTTCTTTTCCTATCATCCAAAAGTCTACCCGAAGCTTGGGAAAGAGCTGCCTAAATGGACCCTGAGTTTATTGGGAGAACTCCCAAATCGACGTTTCCCTTTGAAAGATGAGGCAGGGAGAGCAAGTTCAAGCCCCTAATGGCTTAATAAGCAATAAACCTGCTGCTCCCCCTTGTGAAGCTTGCCCTTAAAGGAACATCCTTCACCCACAGTTATTTTTCAACGTGGCAGCGGCTCACATTGTTTCTCATGGCAGGGGGCCGTGGGCTTCTTCTGGAGCCTGTACCCTCCCTCTAGCGGTGGGCCAGGTTATGGCGGCCTCCGCCATCTTGGGTTCCTCACGCTTCCTCTTTATTACCTGGCGCCGTTGTGGAGAGCCACCCGCAACTGGTGTGACGGCTTCTCAGGCCCCACCCTCCACTGGGGCTGCTTCTCCCAGTACGCCTGGTCAGGAAGCGGCCACACTGGTCAGCTTGTGGCGCAGACGCCTGATAGAAACAGCCACCCCTCAGGCTCTGGGATTTCTAGGGCCTGGTGGAAGGCGGTCCATGAGTTATGGTCGATGATGCTGTCCCTCTGCAAAAGCAGCACAGCACTGCTCAATCGGCTCCCTTTGCACAGCTTCCTGTGTCTCCGTTGTGAGTGTTCTGGCCAATACTTTGCTTCCTCGTGTTCGTCAATTTACTTGTCACTGGGTCTCCGAGTACAGAGTTTATTTTCGCTGCTGGGCCAGCTTGATGATCTGAGTCTTCCTGAGCTGTCCTCACACTTCCTCCTCAGTCAGCTCCCTAAAAGTCTGAGGTAACATTCCTTATCAATCTGGGGATCCCTGTATTCGGGGCCACCGCGGCAGCACCTCGCCTGGCTTAGCCTGGAAGCCGCAGGAAAGCACTGCGCATGCCCGGCCCCGGCTCCCACCGCGCTTGTGCAGCCTGTGCTCTGTGCGGGGCCTCATCTTTCCGGCTTGAGTGGTATTTGTTTTACAAGGATTTTTCCTCTGGGTACTTCCTTGGCCATATCTCATAGACTTTAGCAAGTGTTATTATTTTTATGAGTGCCTAATTCGTCTTGTTTGAAATTTTAATTTTGACTTCTTGTTTGAGTCATGATCTATTTAGAGAAATGCCATACGCTTTTGTTTCCTTGGGATTGAGTGGCTATCTTTTCTACTTTGGTAAAATTTTTGGTCCAAGAATATCACTACCTTTATGACTTCTGGTTTATGAAATTTATGAGGCGATCCATTATCGCCTCGTGCATGTTCAATTTTTATTGCTCCATTGACATTTGAAAGAATATTATGTTTGATATATAAGCACTATTAATTATGTTATATGTATTTAACAATATCCTTAATTATTTGCTGACTGAAAGGGACATGTCAAAAGTTTTCATTTATAATTTTGTAGCTTTATCAAATATCTTGCGTTTCCAACACATTTTAAATTATATGTAATATCAATTACTACATAAAGTTACCTATTAAATCTTACTGCTTGATTGTGTCTTTTATCTATATGAAATATTGTCACAGTTAGTGGGTTGGGTTTTTTTGCTTGAAGAGTTTTGAATACTTTGCTTTCGTTTTATTCATACTTGATTGGGATATCTTTGCCCATCTGTCAATTTTCTGTCTAATTTCCTGTTAAATGTGTCTCCTAAAAATATCATGGAGCTGGATTTTTGTTCTCTTATTGATTTAAGAATACATTTTATTTGTTAATTTACCAGGGGAATTTGATTATTCTCCTTTATGGTGATTTGTTTTATTGGTCCTCATAATACTTAGAGATTGAGTTTGCTGCATAACAAAATATCTAAATATAAGTGGGTTAAAAAAAAACAAATGGAAGATAAGTTAGTAAAGAAAAGAAAAGGAAAATGGGTATTAGGCAGGTAAGAGCTCTGTCACAGTCTTAGTTCCTTATCTTACTGGCGAGAGCAGCATTACATGGTGACCATAAATTTTAAGAGACAGAGACTCAAACACTGGGTCCTCCACTTACTACTGTGTTATCTTGGGCAAATTCATTTTTCTAAACTGGATTTAATTCATGCAATATGCATAACCTCCTTTAGAGTATTGAAGGGAGAATTATATGATAATACACGTAAACCATTCAGGGTATGCTAAACATTGACCACTGGCTGATATTTTCATTTATTTGTTAATTTTTATTACTTCTATTTATTTTCTTACATATTTTGACTTGTATAATTCCATTTTTAGTAGGATATCATAGACGTACATGGTAAATCAAGTTCAGAACAAATTTCCCATCCTATATTTCCTCTGTGTATCTCTGCATGTTTTATATTATATCTTCCCCTTGCATGAGATCTTTGGCATGTTTTTCCACCATACCACCCCTCCTTCCTTCCAGAAATTGTTGAATGAATCTGAACATTCAGTTCTAGATTGCTGTTATGTTTTTTTGTTTGTTTGTTTGTTTTTAGCATTATACATCTGGTATAAGAATTTTTTCTTCATATTTGTTTTAGAGTCAAAAATTAATTGTATCAGTTTCATTAGGCACCAGTTTTCTTACATACATGCGTTCTGTTTCTGAATGATTTCTTTTTCTTGAGACTCCCCATATTCATTTGCAAGGGAAGGTGTGGGTGGTATGCTTTCATAACTTGAATGTCTAAAACATTTTTTTTTCCTTGCTGTCACTGGTGAATAACAGTTTTGTTGGGTGGAGGATTTTTGGCTTTCCATCCTTTTTCCTAGAATCTCTGTAAATGCAGTTGTTCAATATCTTCTAGCACTTAAAGCTCCCTGTTAGAGATGAAGCTCATGTGTCTCAGCTTCAAATCCCCCGTCTCCCCTCTGCTTTGTGAAATGAGACCAGGCCTCAGCAATTACCTGCATCCCAGTTTCTCCAACACTGCCAGAACAGTCTTCCATCATCTCCTCGGAGGTACCACCACCAGTCGGGTCAGCTAGGACCCCTCCTCCAAGGTCTGAAACTCAACTCCAAAGGGCACCTCTTTTAAGATGCTAATGTTGATAATCCTGACCTTTTGTTGTTGTTGTTGATTTCCCAGACTTTGGGGTGCAGGTTCTTTCATTTACTGTCTCTATATTATCCCCATCTTCTCCTTTTACCTTTCCAATCCTCCAGTGCTGTTTAACAAATTTTTAGGATCTCACTAGGAACACTAATTGTAATTTGACAAAGTTTAATTACATGTTCTATATTAATGCTTTCATTGAAGGTCATTTTATCTCTTTTCTCTGCTTGAGCCTATTTTTTTACACTTTCCATGTAAATGGCATTTTCTGTTGTCTGCTAATATTCATAAATGAAGGTTTAGAGTATTCAGTGTTCCTTGTTTACTGTGTTGGCTGCTGTTGTGTTCTACAGATACACACATAATTAGCCACCAACTAAATGGGCAGTTTTAAGCCCCACTGTGGAAATCTGTCCCAATTTACTGGGTGTTTTTCTACACAGACAAACACAGGGGATAATGCTATGGCCAACAACTCCACAAACAAGGCTTTCTCTGGGCCAGGTCTCATGTTTTTCAGTTTATTTCTCTGCTTTCCCAGGTGCTTCTGGGAAAAGTAGTGTTGATGCTGCTAGCCAAGTGGTCCACCATCAGCAGCGGTGTGGTGGCAGTCTCCCGCAGGTCCCTCTGGCTTTGTGGCTTTATCTTCAGTGTATGGGCTCAGGTGGAGGGCTTTCTACCCACCCACCCCCGCCCCGTCCGCCCCCAAACAGCCATTCCTTCCAGATTTTGCCTCCCCAACCCAAGGGAAATTTACATGTCTTCTTGAAGTTTCCTCCTATTTTTGCCTGACTCACTGAGCAATGTTCATAAGCTGCTAGCTCCCAGTGCCTGCTTTTGGTTGGGTATACATTTTTCTGTTTGTTATATATTATTTCTGGATAATATTCTTTTGGTTTGTGGCATGAGGTTGGTATTGTTCTTAGTTTCAGTGAAACTAAAATTTTCTCTTTTTCGGAGGGGGGGGTGTAATTTCTGTGGTTTGGAGGATTGCCATCATCTTTCTGGAAGCCTGTCAATATTTGGTTTATACTTGAAGAATCACTTAGTAAGAGAGAAAAAAATCATGTGTAAAGAACAGAAAAATATTTCGTGAAACTATTAATAACTATCAATACTGAGATATATGTATATAATCTCCACATATCCACTCCCAACATCTGTCCTGAGCTGCAAAATACATTTCTAACTGCTGTTAGACCCACAAACTTAGTAATATCTCTATCGACATTTAATGTAGATATTAAAATGGAACTTATAGTGAGAGCAGAGAGCCCAAAGAAATAGATGCCAGTAACTGTCAGGTATTAAGTAAGCTGCAACATTGCCACTTACAAAGCAATTGGAAGAAAACAAGTTGAAGCTCTTAGCCTCTTACCCAATCACATGTAAATTAGGGTAAGTTAGTTCTTTATGAATTTTGGAAAATAACATTTTATTAGATATATCATTGCAAATATTTCTCCCATTCTGCAGGTTGCCTTTTAGTTTTATTGATTATTTCCTTCACTGTGCAGAAACTTTTTATTTTGATGAAGTCCAAATAGTTTATTTTTGCTTTTGTTTCCCTTTCTTCCAGAATCATATCTAGAAAAAAGTTGCTACAGCCCATATCAGAAAGGTTACTGCTTGGGGCGCCTGGGTGGCTCAGTTGGTTAAACGACTGCCTTCGGCTCAGGTCATGATCCTGGAGTCCTGGGATCGAGTCCCACATCGGGCTCCCTGCTCAGCGGGGAGTCTGCTTCTCCCTCTGACCCTCTTCCCTCTCCTGCTCTCTCTCATTCTCTCTCTCTCAAATAAATAAATAAAATCTTAAAAAAAAAAAAAAGAAAGGTTACTGCTTGTGTTCTCCTTAGGATTTTTATGGTTTCAAGTTTCACAATCAGGTCTTTAATCTATTTTGAATTTATTTTTTTGTAAGAAATGGGTCCAGTTTCATTCTTTTGCACGTTGCTGTCCAGTTTTCCCAACATCATTTGTTGAAGAGAATTTCCATTGGATATTCTTTCCTGCTTTGTTGAAGACTAATTTACTATATAGTTGTGGGTTCATTTTTGGGTTTTCTATTTTGTTCCAATGATCTATGTGTCTATTTTTGTGCCAGTACTTTTTGATTACTACAGGTTTGTAATACAACTTGAAGTCCAGAATTGTGATGCCACCAGCTTTGCTTTGCTTTTTCAAGGTTGTTTTGGCTGTTGAGTCTTTTGTGGTTCCGTACAAATTTTAGGACTGTTTATTCTATTTCTGTGAAAAATGCTGTTGGTGTTTTGATAGAGATTGCATTAAATGTGTAGATTCCTTTGGTAGTTTAGACATTTTAACAATATTTGTTCTTACAATCCATTCCATGGGCATGGAATGGTTTTCCATTTCTTTGTGTTGTCATCAGTTTCTTTCAACAGTATTTTATAGTTTTCAGAGTACAGGTCTTTTACCTATTTAGTTAGGTTTATTCCTAGATACCTTACTGTTCTTGATGGAATTGTAAATGGGATTGATTCCTTAATTTCTCTTTCTGCTGCTTCGTTATTGGTGTATAGAAAAGCAATAGATTTCTGTGCACTGGTTTTGTATCCTGTGACTTTACTGAATTTATCAGTTTTAGGAGCTTTGGGGTGGCATCTTTTGTTTTTTTTATATAGAATATCATGTCATCTGCAAATAGTGAAAATTTTACTTCTTCCTTGCCAATTTGGATGCCTTTTATTTATTTTTGTTGTCTGATTGCTGAGGCTGGAACTTCCAATACTATGTTAAATCACAGTGCTGAGAGTGGACATCCTTGTCTTGTTCCTGACCATAGAGGAAAAGTGCTCAGTTTTTCCCGTTTGAGGATGATATTAGCTGTGGGTTTTTCATATATGACCTTTATTATGTTGAGGTATGTTCCCTCTAAACCTACTTTGTTGTTTTTTTTTTTATCATGAATGAATGTTTTACTTTGTCAAATGCTTTTTGTTTTGTATTGCATCTATTGAAATAATCTTATGGTTCTTATCCTTTCTTTTATTAATGTGGTATATTATGTTGATTGATTTCGAATATTGAGCCACCCTTGTAACCCAGGAATAAATCCCACTTGATCGTGGTGAGTGATTTAAAGAACTTATAAAACTCAACACCTGAAAAACAAATAACCCAATTAAAAAATGGGCAGAAGACATGAGTTTTTTCGAAGAAGACACAGATGGCCAACAGACCCATGAAAAGATGCTCAACATCACTGATCATTAGGGAAATACAAATCAAAACAACAAGAAAATATCACCTCACAACTGTCAGAATGCCTAAAATCAACAACAGGAGGAACAACAGGTGCTGGCAAGGATGTGGAGACGGGAACCCTCTTACACTCCTGGTGGGAATGCGGATGGTGCAGCCACTCTAGAAAGCAGCATGGAGTTTCCCCAGAAAGTTAAAAATAGAGCTACCCTATGACCCAGCAATTGCACTACTAGGTATTTACAAAAAAAAAAAAAAAATTCAAAGGGATACATGTACCCCATTGTTTCAGCAGCATTATCTACTATAGCCAAATTATGGAAACAGTCCAAGTACCCATCAACTGATGAATGGATAAAGAAGATGTAGTATATATGTAGTATATATTTATTCAGCCATAAAGAAGAATGAAATCTTGCCATTTGCCACAACATGGATGGAACTAGAGGGTATTATGCTAAGCAAAATAAGTCAGAGAAAGACAAATACCATATGATTTCACTCATATGTGGAATTTAAAAAACAAAAGAAGTGAGCAAAGGGGAGAAAAAGAGGAGGCAAACCAAGAAACAGACTCTTAACTATAAAGAACAAACTGATGGTACCCAGAGGGGAGTTGGGCGGGGGGAATGGGTGAAACAGGTGATGAGGATTAAGGAGTGCACTTGTGATGAGCCCTGGGTGATGCATGAAAGTGCTGAATCACTATATTGCACATCTGAAACTAATGTTACACTCTATGTTAACTAACTGGAATTTAAATAAAAACGTTAAAAGAATTAAGTGAAGTTGGAGATAGAAGAGGATTTTTAGAACAAGTTCTGTGTGGCAGAGGTGTGGGTGTGCTTTTGTCTCATGTCAAGCCTAGGGAAAGAGGCTTAAGAGGTACCACTCAGAATTTTCAGTTTGCATCTCTTGGAATGCTGGGGACACAGAGGACTGACATCTGCCTCATTTGTGATAAGGGGCCTTTGAGCTAGCTGCTCTATGCAGAAGTTGTCACACTGAAGGTAATCTGTCCTTCTACTATCTGTTGAGGCAAAGAATGCCTGAGTTGTTCCAGTGGCCAGATTTGGGTCGCATGTGAGAGTTTTCTCTTACCTGCTTAAGTAGGCATCTGAAGTGGTACGGGTCCCAGCAGAATAAAGGCATATGAGGTGTACTGAGAAAAGAGTTGTAACCAACCAGTTCAAGACCATGTTTCCACTCAATCCAAGGGAACTGCAAAATGGGACCATTTTTTATCCCCACTGCAACCCTTCTCCCTGCTGCCCTTTCATTTCTGATCCCCTTTACTTTAAGGTGACCTGAAAAGTCATGGAGGCTGCAAAAGATTTTATTCAAATGCCTTGATGGTTTTGAAGGGGTAAGCTTCTGATTACATTGACAAACCAAGCACATTGCTGTTAAAAGCACTCGTTTTCTTTTCCTCACTTACAGCACATCCCCTCCTGTCAAAATCCTGACTATCCTTTAGATGGACTTGTTGGAACTGTTTCTTCTATAGTATCACAGGCAATTCAAGTCCAGAGCCTATATCCAATAGCCCTCATTCCCAGCATGTAATACAGTATATAACACATATTAAGCACTTCATAAATGTTTGATGAGTGAAGGAATGAATAAATGATAGGACTTCTTGAGCAGATGGAGGGACAAGCTGTTTATTCTAAAGTATGTGGGAATTTAAATTATATAAGTAAAATGAGTGGGTGTATGTCATTTATTGAATACCCAGTAAAGGTCCAATCAGTTTTTCTTGAATGAATGAATGAATGAATGCTAACATAAATAAATGTGAAAAATGACTACATATACATAGGCAAGGTTAAAAGAGAAAACACAATTTTGTTGGTTTGTTTATTCATCTATATGTAGATATAGATATAAATAAAATGATTTGCACATTGGCTGGCTTTTTTTCTTTCTTTCCAGGTGATCCTTGTATTTGTACTAAGCATTGGGTCTCTAATAATCTATTTCATCAACTCTTCTGAGTGAGTAAAATCCCCAGTCACCCTTGTCTGCTATGTCAGTAGGTTGCCAGCTAATTTGGAATTTTCTGTCAGGAATAATGCTTAACATGCTTTTAGACATACCCACACACAAACTCATAAAAAAGGATAAGTGTTCCCCACCCAAGAAGTACTACACCCAATTCCACAAAAAAATGCACGAGTTTCCCCTGTATCCTGTCATCATGAATTGCTAGGGGCTGTGGTGCTGTACACAGGTCTATTCTAGAGTGTCAGAGACTAGAAGCCTCCAGCTGTGGTCTCCAACCTTGGTCTCCACTGAGGAGGGTGTTCTATGCCTTTGGAGTCCTTATGTGTTGAAACAGAAGTTCTTTAGTTGTTTCAGAGTTTCTCATAGGTTTCAAACAACTTTGGATGGTTTTGAGAAAGGAAAATGCTAGACCTCACCTGGGATAAAGGAGCACATTATTGTCTGCTCTTCTCTAAAGCCATTCTCTTCTATGCCCAAGCTAGTACAGTTTCTTGGACACAACCCAATCTAATATGAACTCCACACTGATCAGCTAGCTAGGAATTACACTGGATTTCCAGCTGAAGTAAAATTGGGACTACAGGGCCACTGAAGTCAGACTATTTTAGAAAGACTAGGGAAACTAACAGTCTTTGTTTTGTGAACTCCTTACTGATCTTTTAGGAAATTTTCCTTAAATTTGGATCAGATCAATCCATTTGACTTAGAGTAGCTCTGTATCAGAGGGGTATAGAAGCCAAAATGTCCTGGCCGGGTAGATGGTTTTGCAAACCAAGAGGAGCCATGTGTCTTGGACTAACCAATCATGGTGAATAAATACAACACTGACTACTCTTTCTCTTCATTTGGTCTTGTATAGTCAGAGCTTTTAAAATGTACATCTTTATACATTGCTCTTGTTTCTTTTCCAGCCCTGTTGGAAGCTGTTCTTCATATGAAGACAAAACCATCCCTATTGATTTGACTTTCAATGTGTTCTTTAGTTTCTATTTTGGGTTGAGAGTAAGTATCTATGGAAAGAGGGAGTAAACAGATGAACACAACAGGTGCCACTCAAAGAGGTCTATGTGTGTCTTCATTGTACTATCTGCCTATGTTTTCAGGCTCTAAAACTAGAGGGTCTGTGCCCTAAATTGTCCAATGTACAAAGAGGCATGAAAACTCTCTCTTGCCCTTGAAACTGTATCTTGGCCAAAAATCCCAATGCAAATGAAAATGATTCCTTTTTAAATATCATCACCCTGTCACGCTGTCCTCCTTATTGGCTTCCCACCTACCACCGAGAAAGCTTTGCTAATAACCACAAACTAGCAAACCTGAGTAATAGCCTCTGAAAATGTCATTGATTCCACTGATGGCATACGTGCCGTATAACTGTATAAAATGTTTGCATATCTTTGTTTCATTTTTGTTATACTAATTTATTAAATAGTTCTCTCATTCCACAGGAATTTATTGAGGATCCATCCTAGATCTAGATTTCATTGTATTTATCCATCCCATGTTTATGGGAGAGACTGTATGTGTGTGTGTGTGTGTGTGTGTATACACACATGCAAGTGTATATGTGTATGTATCTGTGTATATAGACATATGTAATGTGTGTGTGTATGCTCTGTATTTTTATGACCTTCCTTCAAAACTTAACTCTGACCGCACTGACCATCAAAATCTTTTTAGAGTAACCTCCCTCTGGAAATGCTTACTGGAAATAGGGAAGCTCCGACACGGGGTTTGGCCAGCCAACTTTCTAGATAGTTGTGCTTTTTCCATTGAAGGCCACCCTAAATCTTCATTGCTCACAAACAGGAGGCTTTATCTAGGCAATTATATAAATCAGAGAGTTCTAGGAGCAGAAGAAAGGTCAAAGTGTTTATTCTGAAGTGTGAGAGTTAAGATCTGTTGAGTAAAATGGGTTCATGTTCATTTATTGAACACGCACTAAATGTAGGTTTCTAATAGAATGAGATTAAAGCTTCACTGGATGAGTGAAATGTCGCTGAATAAAGCCACTCTTATGTTCATTTTAAAATTGTCGAGGGTAACAGAATTTGGGGTCTTTTGTTTCTATTTCATAGTTTGTGGCAGCCGATGACAAGATCAAGTTCTGGTTGGAGATGAATTCAATTGTAGACATCTTTACCATTCCACCAACCTTTATTTCTTATTATTTGAAGAGTAATTGGCTAGGTAAGTGTGCTGTGGGAATCAGGAGCAATTTCTAAAAAAAAAAAAAAATCTTCCACATTCACTCATAAGTACCCTTCATTTTCCTTTAAAGCCTAAATGCCATTTAAAAAAATTTATCGTCATGATTATATGGTTTTGTAATATATTTTCAGAACTTATTTTTTTTAAACTCAGTACCTGGTGATATACCTGATACAGAGTAGGTGACAGTAGCTGTTTATTGTTTATGGACTGACTCATCCACAACCTGAGCGGCAAGGCCCAATCATCCCATCCCCCTGCAGCCCCTCTATGCTGGAATCCCACAGGGACTGGAAGATGAAAAACCTCCCTGGGTCTTTAAAAGCTCTAAATCATCCTTTCCAGACAGGCTGTTAAAGATTTATTTAATTATTTTGTTTTTAATGTGGATGCATGGACAGCACGTGAGCATTATGTGGCTTTTATCAGTTTTTATGGAATTTTATATTATTATCTATTACCTATCAAATATTCCTTGCGGTCCCAATTCTCAAACTATGTAAAGTAAAACATCATGCAAAAACTGAAGAGCAGATCGCAGAGATTCTGCAGTCAGGAGTTTAAGTGGTTTATGAGTAATTGCCTGTTCTAAAGAGGAGTTCAATAGAGTAAAATGTTAAGTAGTGTTTATTATACATGAGCTATGCTTCCTCAGGCTTTATATTATTAGCTCAACAGCCCTATGAGGTAGGGACTTATAATTCCCATTTTGCAGATGAGGAACTACAGAAGTTAAGGGAACTGCTTTAGATTACAATAGCTGTTTAGTGTCAGGGCCAGGATTTGAACTAGAGGTCATGCTCTTAAACTTCTGGTGTGTTGTATTTGAGCATCTCTAGGAGAGGAAGAGTAGAAATAGTCCCAATGGTGTTATAACACAGAGTGCTCCCTGAAGTGACCCTCTCCTTTTGGCAGATTTCTCCTTTTGATTGCTTTGTAGGTTTACGGTTCTTAAGAGCTTTGCGGCTGCTAGAACTCCCTCAAATCCTGCAAATTCTCCGAGCCATCAGAACCAGGTAAATGCTAGCCCTGCCTTAAGTCCTGCTTACTTCCTGGTTTGGATTAGGAAATTAAAATGTAAACTGAACCTTCAACTCATTTCCCATCAGAATTTCAGTGCAAATCCCGTGAAATCCCTTAGCTCCCACGGTACTATTCACTCACTCACTCTCATTGTATTAACATCATATGCTGGCTGAGAACTTTGTCATCACTTGAAAGAGTTTGTTTCTTCTTTGTTTTGCAGAGCTATGATGTACAAGTCCATTTAGACTTTAATTCTGCCTCTCCCCTCAAAAAAATTTTAAAAGTAATTCAGAGGCTTTGGTTCTACATACTTGCTATCATGAATCACATCTCTTCTGTCTAGGAATGTAAGACCAATTTCTCTGAGCATGAGGTACCCAGTAGCAGCCGTGAAACTGCTTACAAAAACAGAGCCACCTAAATGTCTCCAAAAAAAAAATCCAAACTATCTTGAGCAGCAATACTTCTAAAGTTTTAAGCAGTTTGGTTTAATGTTACCCACTGAAAATCTCCATGTCTCTATGTTCTCCCTAGAAGCATCAAATTTTATAGGCCATTGGATTTCACTGCTAAGTGTTCATGGTTTACGGAGCAGTCGGGACTGGGCTGTTCTTGTGTAACAGGTGGCCCTACCTGAAAACCATAGAAATTTCAGCTAAACTCTAGAGCTTTACTTAGGAAACAGGAGCTTATCTGATCCCCTTCACTCAAAGATCCTTGTATGAGTTTAGCAATATGTCATTTTTGCGATCTACTCAAAATTCCATTTTGCAAACCCATTCTCTGGATTCCTAGGATACTGCACTTTGTATAGTTACTTTAGACAATGTAGAAATCTATCAAATTTATTCTATGATGATACACATATTTTTAAAAACAATCTAATATCAGGCTAGTGAATGTCATAGCAACTTGTAAAGATTTTGAACAAGTGTGTGTCACTGGCTATGTTAAGAGCTGGCCATCTCTGACTCTAATGTGTATATGAATCAAATAGAGGATGTAGATCTATAGATCAGGGGTGGGGTCTGGGATCCTGCATTTCTAATAATGCTCCCAGGTTAGCGCACCATTGCTTCTGGCACAGAAGAGTAGCCAGATTTTAGAGGATGGGGTATTGTGTTTTTCTGGAACCTGTCAGAACCCGACAGTTTTTTGTCTTTCTTCCTCTAGCAATGCAGTGAAGTTTTCCAAACTGTTATCAATAGTCCTCAGTACCTGGTTCACTGCTGCAGGTTTCATTCACCTGGTAAGCATCTCATCAAACTCTCTAATCTTGCTGGTCAGCATGAACATCTTTTCTTTTAAAAATTCAGCCAAACCTTCTGAACTCCTGTCTCACTGTGTGAGGTTTATCATTTTACTTCCCCTTTGTGGGTCTTCTGCACCCCCGTATTTTCACAAATACATATTTCCTGCACTCAGGATATCTATGTTCCTTCTTTCAACTTTCAAAACTTGCTCTCAGGAAAGGATCTAATAAGCTTACCCTTCAAAAGAATAAGCAATAGATGAATCTTATTGCTTTATCTTCATAGAGGTCTCAGCATTTTGCAAAAAAATAAAAAGTCAAAGAAATGAAGGCAGTGAGAGATTTTAACACTGATGAAGCTGGAGAGTTGTGGGAGAGGAATTGGTGAGTAGCTAAGGGGAGCTTTGGGATTTTTTTAGTTCTCCTGAAGTCTATCTGCATATATAGCTGCCTCCTTTGCCTGTAGGAAAGGCTCATTCTTATCTCACGTAATCAGCTTTATAATAAATAGATTTCAACAATAAGGAACAAACACCTGGACTTTATTACTTGAGGACAGTTGAGAAGCAGTCATTAAAAATGCAGAAATTGAAGTAGGATCTTAAAAACAGAGGTCTTTGAGGAAAACAAAACAAAACAAAAAATACAGCAGGCATATTTTCTCTTGAGTCCTTATTTCAAAATTAATTAAAACATTAACAATAAAAAAGAAAAAAATTTGAAGTTACCATCTTCAGCTGAAAACAAAATGTCAAACACCAAATGCAAACCATGATATGAACCTTTAAAGAAATCTAAAACCAGCCGCATCCCTCCTTAGTCCTCAAGCAGGAGAGAAATTGCCCTGAGAGAAGATCAGAGCAATACAAGCAGATTCTGGATCTAGAGTATTGCACCTGGGTGCATGGGCCCACCATGGGAGCAGCAATCATCAGTGTCCTTCTGAAGATCTGTTGGTAATCACAGGATGGTAGACAAGAGAGTGCTACAGGAGAAACCATGGTAACGGGAATTTTTCACCTTCAGTAGCAGTTCTAATGAAGGGCTCTTGGGCTGAATGTGGCCCATCAACATATTTTATTTGACCTAATTAGTTTGTATTTTCTGTTCTATTTTTTTATTGCTTGCTCACTTTTATGGTGAACTCACATAAAATCTCAGATTTCTGGATTCTTTGGGAAAATACAAAGTTCTGGCTATCCATTCTCCCAAGGCCACCAATAGTCCTAGTGGAAGACTAGCTGCTCCCTGTTAATAGCATGTGCTCTTGAGTTAGAAACAGTTTCAACCAGGCTTACTTGAATCAAAGTCTCTTGCTCAAACTTTCTAAACATGTGAACATGTGCCCTTGTTGGGCTTCTAGTCACCCAAGTGAGGAGACCTTCAATGAAGGATGCATGTAGAGAAAGATGGAGAAGCAACCAGATGGCTTGTGATGTAAGGGGATCCACTGTAAGTCACCCCAACATTTGTTGAAAACCTATAAGAGCTAGATCCCAGAGCAAAGAAAATGGCAGATTTTCTTGGGGAAGGATATTTGAAATGACAAATCAAAATGAAAGCTATAATTGTCCCAGCTCACCATCTTCACATATACTTATTGGCCTTCAGCTAAAAGTTGATATGATTAAAAGGTGAGTATTAACCAGAAAGAAATCAGGATGGTGCCCATGCTTAAATTCTGCCAAAAATAGTAAGGAGGTGTGGTAGAGAATAGACATCAGTATATAACAACAGTTCTTTAATGTAATAGAAGAATAACAATTACAAGATAATTTGTCCAAGTAAACAAAGGAAAAGTTAAGAAACAAAGCACATCCATATTTGAGAAAAAATGCAAATAAAAGGCTTTAAAAACTAAAAATACTAATTTAAACAAAATATATAAGGTTTAAAATAAAGGATTATTAATCAGCAGCAGGAGTTGGAAAAATGGACTGAATGATATCAGAAAAAAAGGAAAAAGTATTACTAGAGCTGAAAACTACATTAGAGAGAACCAAAATATAATCAATGTGACAGAAACATGCTCAGGAACATGGTGGACAAGTTTGCGGCAAAAACATTGACATGGAAAAGAACAAAGGTACTCCAAGCAATGTTGATTGAACAAACTATAAAATTAGTGTTCCTGAAGAAAAGAACACGACAAATGGCACCAGAAAAATGCTTTAAAATAAAAATATAAATAAATAAACAAAAATATAAAAAATATATATGTTTACATATAAACATATTATATATAAAAATATATAAATAAAAATAAAATCTGTGGATTAAAGGGTGCACTGTATCCCAGGGAAAATGACCCTGAATTATATATTCCAATCATATTCTGGAGCAGTTTACTGACCTTTAAGAATAAGGAGAGAATCCAAGCAGAAGAAAGCAAAGTCTATATAAGAGGGAGTCATGAAACCAGCCTCAAATTTCTTGTCAACATCAATCAATACCAAAGGTGATAGAGTAGAGTCTGCAAAGTTGTGTGAAAGTATAGCCTATCCTGCCATTTTAAGTACTCAAGAGAAAATAGCACCCATGGGTCCCTTTTAAAAATGTATCTTGATATAAAATCCAGCCCCATAGGAGATGAATCAAAACCAGGAGCTCAGGAAAGAGGAAACCATGAAATAAAGTAGAGGTGGTGATTATTGAATGAATTAGAAGTAGATTAAGATGTAACTGAGGGAATTACGGTTGCAGACTTCACACACATGTACAATATAAAGATAACATAACTTGTGCAAATGGTGGGGAGGTGAAGAGGAGATGGGAGAGCATCCTTGTGTCCTCCTCTATAGCATTTATTATTCTAACAACATGAAGTTTTAGAACATAGCATTTCAGTTTTGAAAGATGGAGTTAAAAATAGAAAATAATTCAGTATCTTAACATTGGTCCATAGTCCTTTACCTTAACTTAGTTTATTTCCCATCTGGGACTGATGGGTCTATGCTCACATGGTTAGAAGGAAGAGCAGAGTGGACAAGTAGGCCAGCAGGAGGCTGCCAAATCTGGGAGAGGGGCTGGGAGAGAAAGAGGGGAGGAGGATGAAACACTAAATACTCCCAAAGAGAGTGAGCTAAACCTTAAAGCATGATTTAACTTGTGAAGGAGAATTCCAGGTTGAAATAAATTTAGTTTTTGTTTATATAAAATGTGCCAGGATAGGATTGAATCCCTGTCCTGAGATGATGCTATAAAAGACACTGTGGGGTTTTAGCTTGAAACTATCTCAAGCAACTCTTTTGATCCTGGGGAGATGTATATGACTCAAATACGTATATATGACTTAATCTGTGTGGTTTAAACTGGTTTTCTTATAATATACTAGTCTCAGAGAACAGTGAAGACTACAGAAGTTAGTGGAAGCAGGTTAGTAGACTTTGCAACAAAATCCACTGCCAGCCACGGGAGTTAAATATAGATGTATGATCCCTTTCTTATTTTGGTGTAGGTATTATAGGAGTCCATACCCTTAACCTACCCATCAAACTTAAGAAAAGGTCACTTTTAGGGATACCTGCATGGCTAAGTCAATTAAGCATCTCACTTCAGCTCAGGTCATGATCTCAGGGTCCTGGGATCATAAACCCCACATTGGGCTCCCCACTGTGGGGAGTCTGCTTCTCCATCTCCCTCTGCCCCTCCCCCATTCCGGCTCTCTCTCTCTCTCTCTCTCTCTCTCTTTCTCTCAAATAAATAAATAAAATCTTAAAAAAAAACTTAAGAAAAGGTCACTTTTAAAAAGTGATCAAATACCTGAATGAACAATGTTATTTCTAATTTCTGTTTCACTTCTTAACACTGAAACAAAAAACCTACTTTCCTCAGGCATCTCTAACACTTTATCATTTTTGTGCTAAACAGAAATGGAACACATAGGAAATATGTAGCTATTTGGAAAAAAAAGTCTAAAAATGGAAAAAGGAAAGTTGTATACATTACATAGTTATTATTATGTATGATATATATCATATTTATGTTTATGTATATACTATAAATATGAAGTATAGTGTCATTACCTAAGTTACTCATTTTATTTAATATAAAAAAGATAATCTAATAAATTTAGTTTTCTTAAAATGTGAAGACTTAGGGAGAAATCAGAGGAAATATTCTTCAGAGTTTTTTTTTAATCACTGAAAAGATTTTTTTTTTGGAGGTGGAAAATAACCTGGAAAAATTTTTTGTTTGCTTTTCCTTAGACACTAGCCTTCATGTGCTTAAGCTCATTGAAATGAAGTGCTCATGTAAGTGCTTCTTCTTTTTTTTTAAGTGCTTCTTTTTTAATGATAATCCTGAGCTAGTGGAAAATGATAATAAATAATAATTGCTCGATCTGAGAGCCTTTGGAGTCTCATGACTCTTGCATGTTATGATTTGACCAAATGAAGAGAAAGGGATATGGGCAGCCAATCCCCTAGTGGAGCACTGAAAATGTGGGCTCAAGCTACATGTCACCACAGAGTTCAGCAGTAATCACAATGAAGGAACACAAGACTTCACAATCACTACCCACACTTCGCAAACACTTTAGTGCAACCTGGGAATCACTTAATACTTCGTTTGGATTGAATTAAGTGAAACTAGTCCAGTGTTTCGCCTATTCTTTATAAACTTGCCCTTGGATTCCATTCAGAGAACTTTCCTGAATCTTCTCTCTTTGGACAGGTGGAAAATTCTGGTGATCCCTGGCTCAAAGGTAGAAATTCACAGAATATATCATATTTTGAGTCTATTTACCTGGTCATGGCAACAACGTCAACTGTTGGCTTTGGAGATGTGGTAGCCAAGACATCCCTAGGACGGACCTTCATCATGTTTTTCACTCTGGGGAGTTTGGTGAAGAATATTTTTAATATCTTTGAATATACCTACATAAACCAAAAACATATAGTTAATGGTGAGAAATAAAACAATATAGATTTGAGTGTGAATGTTGCATTGTTCAGAGCAGGTGTCAAATGAAAATGGAAAGATATTTAGAGCCCATATTTTCCAAACTGCATCCCCTGGGGCTCATGACATAATTGCTTGATTGCCAAGGATGAGGATGGCAGATGAAGGAGAGCAGACTTTCCTTATTAGCCTCTACATTGAATTGAGCAACCCTATATTCCATTATCTTTGGCCATCAGACTAAAGTCTTTCTTCCAAAGAGAAAGAAGGGCATTTGAGATTTGATTTGAAGAAAATTCTGTTCTTTCCAGACCAAATGAGTAAGTTCTCTCTGAACTAACATTCTATTTCAGATATGTGAACATCTGTACTTGGTTCAGGAGTGTGTCATGGTCAAAGGAAACCTCCTTTTCTTTTAGTGACTTTAATTTCAATCCCTTAAAAACCACTAACAGAATTCTACCTTACTGATATTCCTCTGTCCACATTGTTACATCCCCTCATTTCATTCATTTTTCCTGAACCCCTTTCTGTCCCACATGCTTTTTTTTTTTTTCTAAGGCCTCAAGTAGTACCAACTCAAAGAGTCTGAAAGGCAGTTAGATGTGACTACAGGACAAAATGGGCAGGAAGGTTGCCCTACTGCTTGTCTTTGCTTTCATCATTTTGAATGTTGGAAAGCATTTTATTCAATTTAAACCAAATCCGAAGGTTGAAGTAAGGAAGAAAAAAATGGTCTGCCTTTTAAAAACAGTTCACAGTCACACCCCTCCTGGATAAGAGAAAGTTTTATGTACCTTCTTCTCCTTTATAATCAGAATTTTGGACTACCCTTGAAAATAAAGACACCTAAGATTTTATTTGCTGATTGTTTTAGATCCTATTTGCAAATTATGTCCCTGAAATGGTGGAACTTTTTGCTAACAAGAGGAAATATACCAGTTCCTATGAAGTAGTCAAAGGGAAGAAGTAAGTATAGCTTTCAGGTACAATTTCTACAGTTTGAGAAATCCTACTAGTCACATATCCCTTTCTAAACACCTATCACCTGGCATAGGTGAATATATTGGCAAGTCCTTCATTCAGCTAAGAGGGTTGCACTAAAATAAATACCACAAGAAAATATTTGTTATTTGATAATCACTGCTATATAGATGCTTAGCCCTTAGTAAGTCAACTAAAATGACAGATAATGTTGTCATTCCTTATCAAGTATTGATTGTAGCAATACTTCTACATCTCTTACCACTAACTCTTCTCTTAAATCTATTCCTAACTGTCCTATTCATTTTAATCATATGGTTAACTAACGGCTAACTTCACATAATAGATCAAATTAAAACCACAGTTCAAATTTAAAATAATGACTTCAATTCTGTTGTGTTGGCCCAAATCTCCCTACGCCATATGGGAGCTCATTCACAGACAGAGGTTTGCTAGGGGGAAGAGCAATTTCCACATCTTCTACAATACTTCATAGATCACCTGTTTTGTCCATGTCACAGATACCTGTTCCAGAAGGGAGACAGAGTTGGTGTTGTTTTTTTACCCTATTTCTCTGTGATGTGTTACTTCAGTTTCCATTATGGTTTTCACATCTAAGAAGGAGAGAATGGATTGGAGATCTTAAATTTGAAGCAATTATTTTTTATTTGGTCTCCATCTGCTATAGAGGAAACAGGTACAGTAAAGACAAACTGTCTTGGAGTGGTCTCAGCACAACTGGAAGAAGGATTGACCTAGGAGTCCAAAGGAGAAAGTAAAAATAATAATAATAATAATAATAATAATAATAATAATGAAACGAGTGAAAAACAAATATTGAAAACAATGAAATGAACTAGATAAGCCAAAGTCTGATCCAATTTATCACAGGAAAGGAATGCGGAACACATGCCAAAGTAGCCCAAAAGGTCTGGAAAATTTAAGGTTAAATTAAGCTGAAAGTACACTTTTGGTTTCCCTAAATGAGTAACAGAGGGAAAAATAGCTTCTTTAAATGCATGAAACTCAAGGAAATTGACAGCTATTTTTCACTGTAAAAGTTACGTGCATAGATTTTTGCACCTGTCCCAGATGTCTCTCCATTAGACTCACTTTTTTGTAGGGACTAGATAATTTTTGATGTGGAAGAAAAACCAAGATAACCTAGAATATATTGCCACTCTGCCGTACTGTTTGAGAAAATCATGCTGAGCCTCTGTTTTTCCTTTGAACAAATACTAGATCAATCAGGAATCAGGTGAAAAAATCAAGTGAAATAACACATGTGCCAGTCCCTTATAATGTTATAATAACTATGAAAAACATAACACTTATGATAGTTATTATCGTATTCCTGAAAAGCTATGTGTAATTCAAATGTTTGGATTCATACCCAACATGGGATGAATTGGGACTACAGAAATTTGATGTTTCTTCTCTTTATTGGAGATGTGATCTTCAGTGTTTCTATTTTTAAAATCTGGGTAGTTCAAATACCAGATTGATTTAAAACTAAGTTTAAGCAAATTGTCCATCTCTAAATCTTGACAGGAAGATACTTCTGTTCCTCAAATGATCCACCTCACATAGTCTTGTTCCCTAGGTTCATTGTGGTCTGTGGAAACATTACAGTTGACAGCGTGACTGCATTCCTGAGGAATTTTCTCCGCCATAAGTCAGGGGAAATCAACATCGAGATTGTTTTTCTGGGAGAGTAAGTGTATCTGTATGGTTCATGAGCTCTAAATTAATCCTTGAAATATGTATGCATTTTTTAAATGGAATAAAATAACCTTTGCAATATTCATAGAAAAATTAGGAAATAATAATAAGCAAAAAGAAAAGAAAAGGCAATCTTAAAAACCAGAGTTAATCTCAGAGAATATTTTGGAATATATCTTGCCTGATATTTTTATGTATATGTCCTAACATTGTTTAAAAGATTTCTTATCATTTAGAAAAGTGTTCCGCATTTGTTATTATTACATATGACCAACTATTTTGTGAACTTAAAACAAAATGATTTTTAAGTAGGCTAAATTGTTTTCTCGTTTTATCGTACAATTTTGGTTCATAGTGAGATTGAACAATTTTTATTTGGTCTGATGGTTTCCTTTTTGCTTTTCCTTCCTACAATTTTGTTTCCTAGTGAGACTGAACAGTTTTTGTATGTTTTGACCATTTTCTTTTCCTTTTTTGTGGAATGAAGGAATTCGTCTTTTCATTTCTGTCTTCTCTATGAGGATGGTCATCTGTTGCTTTACTGACTTCTAAGCAGTCTTAATATGTTTTGATATTAGCTTTTTTGTGTCATGTGTTGTAAAGATTTTTCTCTCTTTGCCTTTGTGTGTGTATGTGTGTGCACATGTGCTTTATTTTAATACAAAGCATTGGATTTACGTGCACTATAATCCATTGGCTCTTTCATTATGGCATCTGGCTTTTATGGCATTTTTGGCCTCTCTGTTCTAGAATTAAGCAAATATCCCTCTGGCACTTTTATGTTTTCATATTGAAATATTTTATATTTAAGCTCTCTGGAATTGATTTTGTGTAAAGTGTAGTGAACTACCTTCTTCATTTTGTCTAAAAGGCTCTTCAGTCATCCCCATGTCACTAAATAAGTCAGATATATTTGAAATGACATTTTGATCTTATACAGTATTGTATACAGGATCACTTCAACCTTCACACATTTTATAGTTAACACTCTGTACTTTTTAGATTAGGGCATGCCCTGTCCACTATAACTTTGGGCTCTCATATATGAGATAACCAATAAGCATTTTGAACACCTTCATGGTGCTATTGATGGACAGCCAACAGTTCTGTTTCTCTATCATTGCCTGCCTGTCTTCTCAGTAATTTGTATATTACTTGAATCCTTATTTTAAAAAATAGTAAAAAAAAAAAGTGTTAAAATTGTGATAAGGGGCTAATAATTATAATCCATTTGAGATAAGGAAATCATTAAATACATTTAATTAAATACTGCTCTATTTTCATGGACTAATGTAGGTTATTATAGGTGCTTGTCAAGAGAATGAATGAAATTTTTTAAATGATATAAAATTCATCTAGAATTTTTCCAATTACATATAATTTCTGATGACTCTAAAATTTATATCCTCTGCCAGACATTTTCTGTGGTTCTGTATTCACAAACTAATTGCTTACTGGATATTTCCATCCCAGTGTTTCAAAGGTCCCTCAGATTTAACATTTTCAAAAGTAAACTCATGATCTTATGTCCCTCTCTCCAGCTAACAAGGCAAATTAAAAAAAAATACATGAAGGAAAGAAAACAGTATTTTCTATCTCAGTAAATGGAATGTTATCAGTATAGTTCCTTAAAACAGAAAATGAAGCATTGTGTTTGCTACTCCTCTCCCTCAAAGCCTGTGTACACTTTGATCAATATCATCAATTTTGTCTCCTTAATAAATACTAATTTTGTTTCTACCACTTCATCTCCACTATCACAACCCTATTCAAAGTTAATATTTTGTCTCTCCTTAGTTTCTAGAAAGGCCATTTTATTGATCTGTGCTTTTTTCTCAGCTCTTCTCCTACTGTTATATGATCAATTTATTCTTATTCTTCAGCACTCAGAGAGTCTCCCCCAACCCCCAATTCAAGCTATCTAAATTGGTGAGTTCTAATCCTTCTTTCTCACTGCTCCATTGTATTTCCTTTAAAGCAATGATCATGATCTGCAATTGTGGTAGATTTTTCTTTAACACAACTATTAACATTTCCTTCCCTTACTGTATATTCATATTGCTCCTCTCAATAAAAAATGGAGTCTCTTCCTCTTCCCTTTGCATCTGGGCTGGCCTATGACTGGATTTGATAAATTGAATGCCACAGAGGTGACACTTTGCTGGTTTCAGGCCTAGCCTTTAAGAGGATTGATAGTTTCAACTTTCACTGTCTTGGAGCCCTACATCATCATATAAAGAATCAGAGTAGCTTGCTGGGGAGAAGGTCCAGCCAGCTCTCAGCTGCTCCAGTCACATAAGTGAGACAACAGTCATGCGGGTAAAGTCATTTTGGACATTCCAGCTCTCAGTCAAGCTCCCTAATGAATGTACCCCAATTAATGGCCACAGTCGACATGGTATGGAACAGAAGAATTACCTTGCTGAGACCAGCCAACCCACAAAATCTTGAGAAATAATATATTGTTGTTGTTTTAGATCAGTAAGTTCCAGAATGGTTTGTTTTGTGGAAAGGGATAATTGATACAAAATGTGGTCCTGGAGGTGGGCTGCTATCATAACAAAAGCCAAAATGTGGCTTTCTCCTTGGAACGGGTGGTAGGCAGAGGCTAGACGGGTTGCATGGAGACTCTTACTAGATGCTGGAAAAACAGTGAGGAAAACCACCACTGGATACAGAAAGAACGGCACAATTTTGGTAACAATGTCACCCAAAATAACATGATAGATAGGAAATGTACCAAGTAAGATTGTGAAGGTGGTTGAGAAAATTTCCTGAAAGAATGTTAGGTGTCATTTGCTTTAAGTATAATCATGTATGATAAGATATTGTAAGAAAATGGAGGTAAAAAAGAAACTCTTTAGTTTTCAAGCAGAACTTAAAGGAAATATAGAAGGCTCAGAACAGTCTCTCCAGCTGGCCAAAAAATGTCAGAGGAAAATGACCTCAGGGGGGAAAAAATCAAATCCAGGGTGCTATAAAATATGACCTCAAGGTCAAAGGGTAAGATCTAATCAAGGATGCAGCTGTAAGATCCTTTGTTAAGACCTCAGAAAAAGTTAAGGTGGTGTCTTGTAGATGCTCCTCTTAGTCATGCAAAGGGCTTCTAAGAAGCTGAAGGACATTCTTCCCAGAATTCTAAATTTCTCGAAGTAGAGATCTGTCTCCAAAGGAATCCAAAGGATATGAGTTTGGGGGCGTGAACCTGAATAACATTTATAGAAAGTTATCAATGTCAACTGTCAGCTTGGAGTAAAAGGGAAAGAGAGACTTCACAATGGAAACAAATGCCTCTTGGCCCCCAACCCAGCATAGTCAGAAATTAGGCTGAGAAATCTACTCAGGGACAAACATGGGCCATTTATTCGGAAAACAGAAGATGACTCCTAGAGTCAGAGAGCAGAGATAAGAATTGAGAAAAACAATGGATTGGCTCATGAGAGCAGAACTGGACCCTAATCAAAAACATGCTCTGCCCTCTGAGTCAGGGGGCATGATAAAATGTGCTCAGATAGATTTCATAGTTTCAGTAGACCAGTGATTTCTACATGCTGTCCGTTACCACCCCAGCATCTTTTGACTGGGAGTGTCTGCTGCAGTTTTCCCATCCCTGCCTCATCATGGTATGCTGGGTGTTGAGCGGGAGATGACTTGTCTATCTAGGTCATAGGTCATCAGATGAGGAGGAGCTGTGCCTGAGGATCCCCATCGACATCTAGACTTGATGTAGATGACAAGATCCAGAACTTAAAGCTGATGCTTTAAAGAGATGAAACTTTGGGGAGAGAAAGTGAAAATATTTTGTACAGGGGAGAGATGTGAATTCTTGAGGTAAGATTGTTTTCAGAAGATGGCTGCCAGGATTCCTCCCAATTGTTGACACATATTCTACTCCTCCAAGAAAAGTAGAGTCTGTTCTCCCTTCTGTTGAAACTGGACTGCCGTTCGACTCATTTTAACCAACAAAATGTACAAGAGTGACTGGGGCAGTTATGAGCCCAGCCCTTAAGAGGCCTGGCAGCTTCTGCTTCCAGTTTCTTGGAGCCCTGAAGCACTATAGAAGAAGTTCACCTACTCTGATGGAGAGGAGGCCCATCCAGGTGCCAGCCCTCCAGCTAGCCCAGCTGAGGCAATAGACATATAGGTGATACTATCCTGGATGTTCTAGCCCACTAAAGCCCTCAGCTAAATGCAGACATAGGAGTAACTCCAACAAAACCACATGAAGCAGAAAAGTCACCCAGCTGAGCCAAATCAAAACAAAGAATTTCAAGAAATAACAATTTGTTATCTCAAGCCACAAAGATCTTGAAAATTTTTAAGCAAAAATAGATAACTGATAGAGAAATTGTTTCTTTTCTTTCTTTGGTTACCTGTTAAGAAAAAATTTTCCAAGATATTATGATATAAATTGTCATAAAGGTAAAATATTAATTTATATTCCTGTATATTAGGATACTTAGTGGCATAAACAAAAACTACTTATGACTAAATTAAGCAGAAAGAAATGTATAAATAGATATTATGTAGCTCTCAAAACTTTCAGAAGAGCCAGATAACTAGGCTTAGAGAATATACAACATAAAACAGTAATAATGTGGTATTTATTTTATGTATATTTATATTCTAGGTACTTGATATTTTCTGATATTACTGGAAATACTGTCTTATTAGTTACTTTTTCTAGTGGTTTGCTTTTGGTATAAAACACAGAAGTGACTTTTGTATATTAATCTTCTATCTATCCATATTGCTAAATTTCTCCATTACTGAAACCTTTTTTTGTGGTGCTGTTAGGGGTTTCTATGTAAATAATAGTTTCAAATTAAGATAGTTATTTCCTCCTTTCCAATCCTCCTGTGTACAATTTATTTTATTTTCTTATTGTACTTGATGAGACATCAAATATAACATTAGCAAAAAAAGTGGTGATTATATCTTTTATTTCTCATTTCAAAGAAAACTTTTCTAATATTTTGTCATTAAGGACATCCTTTTTTATTTTAAAGATATTCCTTATTGGGTTAAGGATATTCTCTTCTATTCCTCAAATACCATGAACTGTGTTTCTTAACTGTGAAAAGATATTTTTTATAACCATTTTCTCTGCATCTGAGATGACTCTGTATATATTTTTTTACTTTTAATTTGTTGATGTGGTAAATTACATTAATAGCTTTGGAGTTATGGTTATTTTGACTTTGTAGTATTAGCTGGATACTTTTCCCTTCTAATATCTTCGAAAGACATTGTATAAAAAACGGGATAATTTGTTGCTTGAAAGTATAATAGAAGATACTGTAAAATCATTTAAAACTGGTGGACTTTTTGTTTTGTGGAATTTTTGTTTGGTGTCTGTGTGTGTTTTTTTTTGTTTTGTTTTGAGAGCTTTTAAATTATGGCTTAAATTTCTTTAATAGTCATAGGACTATACGGGCTTTATGTTTCCTTTAGAGTGAGTTCTGAGAGGATATATTTTTAGTAATTTGTTTTGTCTGAGTCTTAAAAGTTGTCGCATTTGGTTAGCTGTAGTATTCTTCCACTCTTATTTTTATCTCTACTTTTCCTGTAGGTATTTTATAATACAAAAATACAAATACAAAAAAAAAAGTCAAGCTCATAGAAGCAGAAAGTAGAAAGGTGGTTGCCCGAAGCTGGGATGCAAAGGGAGGACATGGAAAGGGGTTGGTAAAAGGGTACAAATTTCCAGTTTTAAGATGAATAATTTCTGAGGATCTAATGTATAACATAGTAATTAAAACTAGTAACATTATATTGTGTAATTAAAATTTGCTAAGTGAGTAGAACTTAAATGTTCTTACCCTGAAAAAAGGTAACCATGTAAAGTGATGGATGCGTAAATAAAGTTAATGGGAAGAAGCCTTTCACTATATATATATATATATATATATATATATATGTGTGTATATATATATATATATATATACACATACCAAATTATCACATGATACATTTTATATGGCTCTCAATTTTATTTGTCAATTATACCTCAATAAAGGGAAAAAAGAAAAAAAAGGACTTAGAAACATCAAACTTGACAATTTTTTTTCTGTTTAATCAATCAATAATTGAGAGAGATATGTTGAAATCTCTCATTACAGTGACAATTCATCAATTTATCTCTAGTTTTGTTAATTTTTCTTTATATATTTAGAAGCTATTTCATTAAATTCATCATTGTTTTAAAATGCCATTGTTTAAAATATCTTTTTGAATGATTGAAATGTTTTTGTTTTAGCATCCTTAGTAATTCCTTTTTTTAAAATTTTTGGACATCAATGTGACTTGCATTTTTTCATATCATAGTGATTGACTAGGTCTGAGCTTCAGGCCCATGCCTGGAATAAGGCTAGTATGGATAAGTAAGGGAGGATGGATGTTTTCCTAATGGAAATTAGGAGTTCTTTTAAAGACACTAAATAAATATAACAATCTCTACACCATATTCAGGCATCTTTTTACATCTTTGGTACTACATTCTTTGCCCAGGGTCCCTCCTTCCTTGGAATTAGAAACCATATTTAAGTGCAACATGGCCTATACAACTTTTATTTCTGGATCTGCACTTAAGTGGGATGATCTGAGGCGTGTTGCGGTAAGAACGGGTTCTTTTTCTTCTTCTAGTTTCCCTAAGCTGCAACAATTAAGATCATAAGATGTATTGCTGTTTTAAAAGTATTACTCCAGATACTTAAATTGAAGGAAAATAAGACTTCCTCAATTTTAAAAACTGATCATAAAGGAAATGTAGTAATTGGTCTCTAAATCCTCCTTGACAGATATCAAGCAGAACTCACTGTTTACATACACTTACATTTATTTGTTTCACTAGATTCTCTATCTAATGAAGTTTTATTTTATCAGTCTAAAAAATCTGAAAAAGTTATGGACAGCAAAAGTGTGTTTAATCTTACCATCCAAGTAGGATCATTACCAGATGACAGATTTCCCAACTTTTTGTAAACACACTAATATGCCTTCTGATAGGAGAAACATTAAGGAAAATAGCAGAAATCCCATTAAGGTGGGAATAAAAATAATGAGCAATATCTAACCATCTAGACAGCTTTCAATTAAGATCAAAGCCAGCTTCCCCCCATGTTTTAGGTTTTACAGAATCATATAAACCTAGGGCTTCAGTTTTTAGAATCAGAGATCTATAAAGTTAACATAAAGAATTGAAATAAAAAATGACAGACTCAGAATAAGCTTTCTCTTTCCCACAAGTCGGTATTACAAGAGCCACTTCAATAATTTCCTAGACCCTTAAGATTCAGAATCCACAAATATTGAATGCTTACTTTGGCCCAAACGTACTTCCAGTTCCCCCATTCTTTGCTGTCCTGAACACATAAATATACAGGCAGTTGCTTAAAAACTTGATTTTGGACAATAGGAAAAATATAAGTATGCACTTTCCCCATTTTAAAGCAGTCTTGCATCTTCATTAGAGACTGTTACAGCATCTACCGGACTCTGATCCTGATGTAAAGACATCCTCATCACAACTCCTTCCCAAGAGTGTTCTCTTTCTTATGGGAAATTTTATTATAAAACCATAGGAAAAACCACAGGGGGCACAGTAGAGCATTCCCCATGAGATTAACAAGGTGGCTGCTGTTTAATCTTGAAGAATAGGTGGAATCTGCAGAAGCATGCCTGATTATAGCCAACCCTTTGTGCAGTGATTCCCATGCTGAAGACACTTCAAACATTATGAGGTAAGAACCTAAGAACCTGGTACTTTGTTTTATATGCTTCAATGCTGGTTTTATTTCTACCTCTTTTAAAATAAAGCCTAGTGCAGTGGACTAAAGAGGAGAAGATATCATCTGTCACAGCACTAGGTTCATCCTATTCAATGTTTCTGCCTTTTTTTTTCTCCCAGAGGCTATGAAGATGTAGGAATAAGGTAGTAAAAAATAGAGTATTCTGAGTATCTCTGTGCTTCTCCACATACTTTCCTAAAGTTTCTTATGGATACTATTTAAATTGAAAAGGCAAGCATACAAATAACTGATACCTGTTCAGATAACACCATTATAAATAACATCTTTAACCCACAAAAAATAAAGATGCCATTTGTTATTGGTGAGCCCTGTTTGTAGACTTTACTTATTGGGGTTTTTCCTCCAGTAGTTCTGCTGAAATATTGTGTATCATTTGGTATAATGTGCTTGTGATTATTGGAAAGTATCTTCAAGATGACTAGAGTTGGGTTAACTGCCTTTAACTATGAGCTGTCTATGAGCAGGAGCTTGACTTGTAGTAATGGCTTCAAACTATCATTGTGATGGCAATGGCATTGTGCCTAACCCAGATGAACTCCTGGTCCCCAGAGCATAGTAAACATACATAGCTGAAGGTGATTCTACAAATAGCAAGAAACAGTTGAGAATGTATGCTCTGCATAATACAGTGCATATGAGATAGACCTTAGTTTCTTAATATGTATAATGAGAAAGTTGAATAAGATAGTCTATGAGCTGCTTCATGTTATGGACAGAAATTCAATCTCTTGTTTGTTTGTTTTTTTTTTCCTGTAATTCCTGTGTTTGAGTTTGAAGGCTAAAATACATGAAACTGTCTATTTCCTCCTCAAGAACTGGTTCCAGAAGACCACAGTCTCCTAGTACCAAGAGCTAACCTTTTCCTAGATTTCATTTACTAAATCACTAAAACAATAGCACTGTTTACTGTGTATGTTATTAAACAGAACATTTTTAGAAAACAACATAACAGTGAATTTTATGTATTGTTTTATTATGCTTACCCACATATCAGTTTAATTCTGAAATTAATTATATTGCAAAGCCATTGAATATGGCACATCACTGATGAGCATATTTGTTATTTATGTAGGGTTCTCTCTATCAAGAACTATAACCCTAATACCAGAATCATCATACAGATACTTCAATCCCATAACAAGGTATGGTAACATTCTAGTCTATCTATTATCTTCTTCTTTTAGTCTATGGAGTTAAATGATTTATTTCATCTAAGTAGTAAAACTTATTAATTTCTATAATTAATAGACCTATAGATCTACACTCAAAAAGTTTTTCCAACTACAGGTGAAATTTGGAGTCTCATTAAGATTGTTAATCCCTTAGGGGAACCTGGGTGGCTCAGTCGGTTGAGCGTCAAACTCTTGGTTTCCGCTCAGGTCATGATCTCAGGGTCCTAGGATTGAGCCCCACATCAGGCTCCATGCTCAGCAGGGAGTCTGCTTAAGGATTCTCTCCCTCCCCCCTTATCCCTCCCCCTGCTCATGTTTTCTCTCTCTTGAATAAATAAATAAATCTTTTAAAAATTATTAATCACTTAAAAATGTAAGTTCATAAAGAAGTATAGTTTCATACTTTAACAGCTGCTGCCTGAGAGTCTAACTTCCAGTCCACCTGAATCTAGGTGCTGAGATCCTTTCCTTTGGGACATTGACAGCTCTGGACATACCCTCAACTACTGGGAGCCCCTAAAAATGAATTAGGCTGATTAGACAATTACAAAGGTTTGAGAGACAACCAGAAGCTATGTCATGGTTGAACAATAAGGTTCAACTCCTAGAGAAGGCCATTTCTTCAAAACTGAGTGAGGTGGCTGTTTTATCTAATGCAGAATTTCAGGGGAAATGAAGAAAGAGAGGAATATATTCTAAATGAAAGAATAAGATAAGACCTCAGAAAAAGACCTTAATGAGACAGAGATGAATGACTTACCTAATAGAGAGTTCAAAACAGTCATAAAGATGCTCACTGAGCTAGGGCAAAGAATGGATGAAGAAAGTGAAAACTTCACAAAGAGATGGAATTTATAAGAAAGTACCAAATAGAAGTCACAGAGCTGAGGAATTTAATAACTGAATCAAAAAATACAATAGAGGAGTTCAACAGCAGACTAGATGACGCAGAAGAATCAGCAAACTTGAAGACAGGGTAGTGGGACACACCTAATTAGAGTAGCAAAAAGAAAAAAGAATGAAATGAGTGGAGATAGCTTAAGGGACAATGTCAATTGCATTATAGGGGTCCCAGAAGGAGAAAACAAAGGGGCAGAAAACATATGTGAAGAAATAGTGACTGAATACTTCCCTAACCTGGGGAAGAAAACAGACATTCACATCCAGGAAGCAGAATTCCAAATAAGATAAAGTAAAGAGACCCACACTAAGACTCATAATCAAAGCATCAAAAGCTAAAGACAAAGAGAGAATCTTAAAGTCAGCAAGAGAAAAACAACTTGTAACGTATAAGGGAACCACCATGGGGTACCTGGGTGGCTCAGTTGGTTAAGCATCTGCCTTGGCTCACGTCCTAATCCTGGGGTCCTGGGGTGAGAGTCCTTAGGCTCTCTGCTCAGCAGGGAGCCTGCTTCTCCCTCTCCCTCTGCCTGCCGCTTCCCCAGCTTGTGCTCTCTCTCTCTATCAAACAAATAAATAAAATCTTAAAAAAAGGGGGGGGAACCACCATAAGACTACTTAGCAGATTTTTTTAGCAAAAAACTTCACAGACCAGAAGGAAATGACCCAATCTATTCAAAGTACTGAAAGAAATTTAAAAAAGACTGCCAACCCTGAGTAGTCTTATCTGGCATTGTTGTCCTGCAGAATTAAAGAAGCGAGTTTTCCATACAAGCTAAATCTAGAGGAGTTCATCATGACTAGGACTACTTTACAAGAAATGTTAGAGAAACTTCTTAAAACTGAAAGGAAAGGGCATCAATTACTAACAGGAAAAGATACGAAAGTGTACATCTCAATGGCAAAGGCAAACGCGTCATAAAATTCAGAATAATCTAATGTTGTAAAGGTGGATTAATCACTCATGAAGCTAGTATGAAGGTTAAAAGAAAAAAGTAGTAAAAGTAACTATAACTGTGATTCTTAGGGCTACACACACAAGGCCAGAAGCTATAGATTGTAATATCAAAAATAAAATGTGGGAGGGGGGATAAAAATGTAGTTTTAGAATGTCATCAAACTTAAGTATAGATTGTTATAAAAATGAGTTATATAAACCTCATAGTAACCATAAAGGAAAAACCTATAGTAGATATACAACAAGTGAAGAGGAAGGACTCTAAGATCTACAGAAACTCATCAAATCACAAAGGAAGAGAGCAAGAGAAGAAGAAAGGAACAGAGGATTTACAAAACAGCCAGAAAAAAATTAACAAATGACAATAGATACATACCTATCAGTAATTACTTTAAATATAGATAAATTCTCCATTTATATTTAAAGAAAAAGGGATATATATATAAAAAAATAAAATATAATATATAATAAATATATATGCTATAAATATAATGGAATTTTGTTCAGCCATGAAAAAGGAAATTCTGCATTTGCTACAGTATGGGTGGGCCTTGAGGGAATTATGCTAAGTGTAGTAAGTCAGAGAAAGACAAATACCATATGATTTCCCTCATACATGGTACTTTAAAAATTAAAAAAAAGGGGGGGCACCTAAGTGGCTCAGTCGTTAAGCGTCTGAACTCAATTTTGCAACTCTTACTATTTTTGTTTTAAAAAATGGGAGCAGTAGACTACTCACAATTTTTTTAAAAGCTGAATTTGTTCTTATCACTTCCACTGACGTGGACACAATAAATGCTTTCAAGTAAATGCTTTCAAATAAATGCAAGAAAGACGTCCATTCAGAAAAAAAAAAAAAAAAAACTTTGAATTGTATTTCTTCTTAATGTCTGACCTACTTTCTACCATGAAACAGGTTTTTCTGCCAAAAATCCCCAGCTGGAACTGGAATACCGGAGACAACATCATCTGCTTTGCCGAGTTAAAACTTGGCTTCATCGCCCAAGGCTGTCTGGTGCCAGGCTTGTGCACCTTTCTAACGTCTCTATTTGTTGAACAAAACAAAAAGGTGACCTTGTAAATTTGTTGTTGAATCCTGGCTTTTTCCCCATATCCTTACATGTTAGGATCAGACATAGAAAAAAAAAATTGAGGAAGGCAAGAAGGCCCCAAGAAATGAGATATGACTTCCACTTGAACTATGAGAGGATTGAGTGGTCTAGACGGAAGTCCCAGGTACTGCACTGACCTTGAAGAAGTTATTGATCTTATTCTTGTCTAAGAATATTTATCTGCAAAATAGAAATCATAGCTTTGCTCCCTACCTGTAGTCTACAATGTTATGATTATAAAGGTAGAAATACTTTGAGTTATTGAAAGCAGAAATATAAATAAAAATAAAGGTTATATTATTAGTGGTAAAATCATATATTTAAATATAAATTAAATATATAATAATTGATAAATAATATATTCATTGAGCAAGTAACAATTAAAATCAATTTTTCAGGTTATTTTGGGGACATTCTATACAGTAATAACAATAGTCACCACATATTGAGTACCTACTATGTCACTTATTTTAAATACATTATGTTTCCCTTTGATAATATTTCAAGGTTGAATCACAGTAATGGGTCAGTGAAGCTTACCAACTTGATCGTATAGTGAAGTTAATGAGTAGCAGAGGTAGAATTGTCTGACCTAATGTCTTACAACAATGCTTGATGCCTGTGGTTTTTGGGTATCTACTCACAATCTCCCACATCAGGTCCTCTGATACCTTTGAGACAAAATAAGTGGTTCAAAGGGACTGTTGGGATGACTGCGATAGCACGAAGTACAGCCTTCGAAATGCCACCCACATGAAATGTTCCAGGAAAGGTTCCAACCCTTAGCTGGACCCAGTATCACGTTGTCCAGAGGCTCTCCAGAGAATGACCTTTCCTCTCCATTTATTAGGAGTCTACATATGCCTTCTCTTATATTCAATTCCCTCTTGGCCTTCCTTTACACTTTATTTCCTTCATTAATAAATTTAAAAAACTTTTACATCTTTTTTGGTTTTGTCCCTGGTACTATCTAAAAAAAATAAAACCAAAAAAATGAGCCTTGATGCCGCTATAATGAACCTGCCTTAGCTTTCTCTTCCTGCTCACTGTTTATGGCCTCAAAAAGTGCTTGTGAAGAAATTGTCTCTGCCTGTGCTGTGTACTTAGAAAGTGCAAGATAACTGTTCTGCCAGATTGTTATACATGTATACATGTACAGTGACTTGCTTGGGCTCTCCATGGAGTCTCCAACCAAGACAATGGAATTTGTAAACTGTCGCCACTCTGGGGGTTTGAATCCATCACTTTTCACCAAGTCTCAAGGACAGGTATGTTTGAGAGGGTGCTTCCAAAACGTTAATTGTGCATACAAATCCCCTGGAGGTCTGGTTAAAATGCAGATTCTGATTCCAAAAATCTGAGTAAGGCTTCATTTCTGAAAAAATCTCCTGGGGTGTCCAGGCTGCTGGTCTATGGACACTTTAAAGACTGGAAAACATTAACAGGAGTGAATGATAGTTGTATCATAGTATATACAGTCTATATAATAACAAGATAACATCCATCGTGATGACTCTGATTTTAATCTCCATGGCTGGAGAAAGTAAATGGAATGAGAGCTCTCTATGAAGACTTCATGTGTTTCATGGAAATAGAGGAGGAAGAGATTTGAAACTAACCCTATATTATGTTGTTCTTCTTTCTGTGTAATCTAAAGTTGTAACCATCTCACTGAAGATGGTCATCTGTCAATATTCATCATAAGAAGGCTTTTAGGGGGGTGCTTGGGTGGCTCAGTCAGTTGAGCAGCTGCCTTCAGCCCAGGTCATGATCCCAGGGTCCTGGGATCGCGTCCCGCATCGGGCTCCTTGCTCAGCAGGAGCCTGCTTCTCCCTCTCCCTCTGCTTGCCACTCACTCGCTTGTTCTCTTCTCTCCTTGTCAGATAAGTAAATAAATAATCTTAAAATTAAAAAAGAGAAGACTTTGGGATATAGGAATTGTGAGAGATTTGTGGTTATGATAATTTTTTTTTTTTTTTTTTTGGAAGTGAAGTCTAAAACCCACTTTCAGAAATCCTAAACTAGGCAGGGACAGGGTAAGATTTTTTTAATGCTATACTCATAGCTCTGGTGTTTTAGATTCTGTAATAAACAATTAACTTAGGATTAACAGCTAGGACTCCAGTGTCTTATGATTGATTTTTCTTGAATTAGACACTTACTTTCTCTGTCAGTTTCTGCATCAATAGAATGAGAGTTATTCATCTCATAACCTGATTTTTCTAAGTATTATGTTAATATCTGTAAAACTTCCAAGTACTCAGATTCAAGACCTTGGATCGATGATATGTGTTTCAAGAGCATTTCCAGTTGCTTTAGGCTTAAATTTAGATTAGATCTACACCAACTGACATACTTGAGCTCCCTTATTCTACTATCTAAATCCAAAATCCGTCTTATCGTCCTATTTCCCTTTCTAATCTTAAAAAAATGAACACAGTAAGTCTTCTCCATTTCTATCATTTTTTTACCCTCTTTCAAAAACTGAAACATTTACATTAGAAGCAGTAAGCCCATTTTTTTAGTTATGGAGACTTGAATAGGGACTCCCAGTGAAGTGAGTGCTCCTCAATAGAGAAATTTAAGAAAGTGGGTGGGAGAAGATAGGAGATTCAGCCGAATCTTGGAAAGGGGACTGCAGGGCGAGTGCCTGGATTGCTTGATACAAGTAGTCCTTTTTTGTAAGGCAGGATATTTTTTTCTGTGTGTGTGTGTGTGTGTGTGTGTGTGTGTGTGTGTGTGTGTGTGTTGTGTTTTCTAAACCACAGGCTGGCTATCTGAGGAGTATTTCTGAACCGGCCTTAACCCTCCACAGCCAAAGTGTTTCAGAGCTTATAGAAATTCCAGACATTCACCTGGGATTCTGGGCTTTAAGAGGACACTGCCCTGCCTTGTCAGAGCAGTGTGGTGGGGGTCTCATGGCAGCAGATGTGGGGAGAATGATGAGGATGAATGGAGAGCATAACAAAATTCTGAGTTCTTACACAAATATCAGAGACGAGTTACCCAACAGGCCACATCCCCCACAGGCTGTATTTAGCCTTTTTGAGAGATATCCTTCTCCCTTCTCATCTCCCTTTTCTCTAGAGACCTATTGCTGTCCCTGATTTTTATATTCTCATTTCCATTGATCAGGATGACTCTTTAAGTTCATTTGAAGCTATGAAGAGTTCCAATACTGGGCAGATGCCTTGAATGTTTTTTCTTTGTGGTGTATGGCTAGTCAATAGAAAACTTAATATGTTAAAAAAAAAATCTTGAACAGCCATATCTATGGAGAGACAACTTAGATTCCATATTATCCTTCTCTTACTGTTACTGACTCAAAAATCAGTCTACCTTGCTGAAATTATTAGGAGAAGAATTCCAGTTTCCAGCAAAGAGTCTTGAATGCCATCTGGGAAGAAACCAAGTCATGATACTTTCACTTCATTCTGAACTTTCTAGTGTAAATAGTTGAGATATATGGTAGAGTTTTAGCTCTTCCTTTGACGTTTTTTCAGTTAACCACTAGGACAAATCTCCTTTCTATGACCTAAGTACAATGGGTGCCAGTTTGTTGCTTAGCAGGATATACAACTTGAATTATAACATCCCATATTCCATATCAGTGTGCTACATGTGGCATGATTGTGTATTCCAGGTTTCTCCTAAACAGCCCTGGCAAAAATATTTCTTTAATGGCCTGAAGAACAAAATCCTTACTCAACGTCTCTCTGATGACTTTGCTGGAATGAGTTTTCCTGAAGTTTCCCGGTAAGTTAAGGGAAATACTTTCCTCTTTCTTCATGCAATGATATTATTTCAACAATGTTCATTGGGGGGCCACTGTGGGCCAGGCTCCATGATAAACACTGAATGTGTAGAATAAACAAGTCTGTATCTCTGCAATTTAGAAGCTTGTAGTATATATGGGACAATTTCATATCTGTCACAGATGTACTTTAGAATGGTTTCACTTACATTTGGGAGGCTCTTCTTCTGCCGAGGTACTAATGTTTTCCCAGACACAGAGCACAAATATTGGTCATATTCTTGTAAATTAGTACCCTGCTGTCCTCTTTCCTCACAATTCCTTGTCTTCCTTCCTAGGCTCTGTTTTGTGAAGATGGGACTCATGCTGATAGCCATCGAACACAAATCCATGTTTCATGGTTACTGGTACCAATGAGACTTTGAATCTCTTCAGTTTTTTAAAAGAGAATCTTTATGATTAAGAGTTTTCCAAAAATGCAGCCATAACTAAACTTTTGCCTTTTGTTGAGAGCCAGCCTGTTGGGTACCCAGTCTGCTGTGGTGCACTTAGTACTCTCTCTAATGATTGGGGTTAGAATCTAATGATTGGTGTTAGAATGGTCACCCTAGTGGGTAGACAGGTGCTTTGCCTTTGTTCCCACAGCCCTCCCCAAATTCTCTTTCATAAGCAGGGGAGAGAAGAAATGGTCTCCTTCTCAGATCTGTTCCTTTTAATTTATTACCAGGTCTTGTAACTCTTGACCATGAAATAGTACTATGAGAAGAATTATGACAAAAAATGCTCCCACCAACTGTAGCTTTAGAAGCTAAGCTACAAAATATGGCAAAATGGGAATTTCGCTTATTGGACAAAGTCTGCTATTGGTAGGGTAGATAAAGAAGCAACATTATTAGAACATTGGAATTTCTTGAGAACCCATGATGGATAATATGATAATAAGTAAGATAATTTATCAAGTAATAAAAAAGAAAATCCAGGAAAAACAGTGAATTAGCTACAGTGATATATATAGAGATTAAAAATACTGAAAAATAAGAAAAACTAAGTGTTTAAATGGAATGGAGCACAAGAAAGACTATTATATTGGCCTATGTATGTTTTTTTTAGTGGAAAACTAAGTTGAATTAAATTGGAATCAACAGACTAAATTCTGATCCTGATTATGACTCACTAGCTCCGTGGTGTTGGAGAAATATCTATTCTCTGGGAAATGAGGAAGTCATGTTAATACCCGAGACTCTTTATAGCTCTAAAACTGACCTTATCAGGAGCTTTAGAATTATAGGAAACTAGTCAAAATTCAACGAGTTTGAATGATATCAGATGGACTACAAAGGAACAATTTTATATGAAAGTTTGGAAAGAAGAAAAATCGAAGTATACATGTTACAAAATATATCTGGGCAAAAGAAGTCAGTGGGTACTGTACAAAGGAAGTCACTAAGGAGAGAATAACAAATAGTATCGTCTGGCTGGCTAAATTCTATTTAACAATTGACCTTAGATTAGTTGCCTAATATGGAATCTAAATTGTCTCTCCATAGATATAGCTGCTCAAGATTTTTTTTAACATATTGAGTCGGTAACAGTAAGAGAAGGATAATATGGAATCTAAGTTGTCTCTCCATAGATATGGCTTTCAAGATTTTTTTAACATATTAAGTTTTCTATTGACTAGCCATACACCACAAAGAAAAAACATTCAAGGCATCTGCCCAGTATTGGAACTCTTCATAGCTTCAAATGAACTTAAAGAGTCATCCTGATCAATGGAAATGAGAATATAAAAATCAGGGACAGCAATAGGTCTCTAGAGAAAAGGGAGATGAGAAGGGAGAAGGATATCTCTCAAAAAGGCTAAATACAGCCTGTGGGGGATGTGGCCTGTTGGGTAACTCGTCTCTGATATTTGTGTAAGAACTCAGAATTTTGTTATGCTCTCCATTCATCCTCATCATTCTCCCCACATCTGCTGCCATGAGACCCCCACCACACTGCTCTGACAAGGCAGGGCAGTGTCCTCTTAAAGCCCAGAATCCCAGGTGAATGTCTGTGCTCAAGAAAATCTCAGAATCTAAATCTGTGCACAAATGGTCTCTCTGCCAGAAATAGGTCACCATAAAAAGGATGGAGTCTTAGAACGATAAGCCAGGCAATTTGGGGTTTAGACTGGCCCAGAACTTGGCCTTCAGCAACATGGGCTGTGCATTGGAATTATTTGCAAAGCTTTAAAGGCATATAGATTCCAAAATCCCACTCTGAATTTTACAAAATCAAAATCTGGAAGGGTGGGACAAGAGAATTTTTAAAGTCCCCATGCTATAGTCAGTTTTTTCACTGGTATTTGTAAACTGCACCAAATGCTCTTGAGGTCCTTTCTAACTTTAGCATCCTAGATTTCTTTAAACTTCATTAGGATGACTATGGGATTTCACAGACTAGAAACACAAACATTTATTAGGCAATTAATTTCCACATATATTCAAGATATCCTGGTGCTGTTTAGTACCTAGCACATATGTACCCCTAATGAAAGAGGAACCTGATACAAATTACATTTAACTTTGGTTTCTCACCGAAGTGTCAGGTGAATTAAAGAGATTAAATCCTGATTTGGATAACAACAGTCTTACACGATTGCTAGTTCATGACCAACAGTGCTACAGCACTTTACTTACATAAACTCTTGAATCTCTACAACAATGGGTACAATTCTTAGTCCCATTTTACAGAGCAGGAAGATGATGCCCAGAAAAGTTAAAATTTTCCCAAACTCACATCAGTCCCAAGTGGCAGAGCCAGCATCTTAACTCAGCATGACTATGGGAGCGGTGATTCTGATCACTATATTGTACTAAATCTACCACAGCCATAAGTGGAAGGAAAATAGGGCATCTCAATGGCTGGGATTTAGACTAGTATACAGAAAAACTGGAGGGGAAACCCATCTTTTCTTACCTTTTATTTTCTCTTCTAATTGATACACTTGAACAGACTTTAAAACTTGGAAAAGCCCAGGGCACCTGGATGGCTTAGTTAAGCATCTGACTCTTGATTTCAGCTCAGGTCATGATCTCAGGGATGTGAAATGGAGCCCCACATCAGGCTCCAAGCTAGGTGAAGCTTGCTTAAGATTCTCTCTCTCCCTTTCCCTCTGCCCTTCCCCCTGCTTATGTGCTCATGCTTTCTCTCTCCTCTCTCTCAAATAAATAAGTAAATAAATATTAAAAAAAAAACTTGGAAAAGCCTTTGACAATCATAAGGATTTGTCTTAGGGAATAATTTATCATCTGCTAAGAGATAAAGCTGGATCTGACCCTAGTCAGATAATGTTCTAAGTTTGTTCCTGTAGTGAACATTATCTAGAGAGCAACTGGCCATGATCCATGAAGAGGATATCAAGCCAGTTTGGAAAAATCTTCAAAGGGAGTTCACCTCTTCTTTCAAATGCAACCACAGCTATTATTGTGACTGTATATTCATAACTAAATATTTAATATAAGTTCAGAGGACACTCCCTCAAAAATAAGAGATATGAAGATACAACTAAGTTTATGCTTGCAAGCTAGTGAACATCAGCCAATGATACTGGGGTGGGGGCACAAATCCATATTCTTTTCCTTTCAAAGTTAAAAGCATTTATTCTGCTCATTAATATCAGTCAGTAAACATTTGGAGAATGCCATCCAATGTCTCAGATAATAAACTACCTCAATACAGGGGCGCCTGGGTGACTCAGTCATTAAGCATCTGCCTTCAGCTCAGGTCATGATCCCAGGGTCCTGGGATTGAGCCCCGCATCAGGCTCCCTGCTCCGTGGGAAGCCTGCTTCTCCCTCTCCCACTCCCCCTGCTTGTGTTCCCTCTCTCACTGTCTCTCTCTCTCTGTCAAATAAATTAAAAAAATAAAATAAATTAAACTACCTCAATACAGCCTCAACCCAGCTACTCAGCATCTTTCTACTCTTGACGTAGTATGGAAGAGATTTTGTGGTACAACCCTTTTTATTTTTGTAAGGCTCTTACACTCACAAGTTACTTTGGAGTACCCTAACAACAGAATAACTTTGCCCAAATTAAGACTTCACTTCTTTCCAATGTTAATATAAAAGGAGTGTTTTACAGGAGTAAAGGAGTACTTTTACCATGAGCAAATGAAGTGATGGTAGTTTCAAGGTTATAAGACCTCATCGTGTTGGAGGTCTGAATTAAAGGAAATAAAAATGGGATAGCCTGACATACATAGGAATAAATGTGAGGAATTCAAATAGTCGTAATATAGTACTGCATCAAGGAGTATCATGGGTGAAATTTGTAAGATGTCATTTTCAAACACACAAACCATACGGAAAGAGAACATCCAAGTGTTCATATAGAATAGAAACAACTCATGTGGTTCCTGATCTCAAAAATCTGGCAATCAAGATAGAAAAAAAAAAATGAAGTCAAAAGAAATATGCAAGTTCAGAAATTGCATAGGCAAATAAAAGGAAATTTTGAATCCAGCTGGTTAACTAGACATGATTTAATTTTAAAGGGCAAGTAGCCTAAGGATAAACACCACTACTATGACCATAAGACTTACAACCATGTGGCCATGGCATTGGGTAGCCTAAATTAGCAAGGCTTCATGCATCTGAGTTGGTTTAACCATTTCAGATTCAGAACACAGTCCAGGAAGGAGCTCACCCTTAGCTCAGCTGTGTGCAACTCAGCAATCATGTTGTGACCTTACTCCCTTCTGGATATTTAGCACCAATCAAAGATATATAATCAAATGCAGTTTTTCTACTGTGTTTAGCAGTAAAGGGGGATGGAGTCTTATTAACTCTACAATTTAGAGAATCCATTGGTAATGACAGAATGAAACAACAAATATTGCCACAGATATTAAACGGGAAAATTACTGTATTTTTATTTTCTGTTTCCAGTGGTCTGCTACTAAATCCACCTGCACAAGTTAGGCTGTGTAAGAACACACTAGGATTCTTTATTGCTGAATCTACAAAGGAAGTCATAAGGTAATGTTTTTTTATTACTTTATGTGGAGAAAGTCCTAAAGCAAATGCAACTTAATGGCAGACAAAGTGCGTCAGCACCATGCTTCCTTAGTGTTAAGCCTCATATAAGTCATTCTTGATTTGCTTTTATTGTCCAGAGCCTCCTTTTACTGTGCCACCTGTCACAGTGATATCTTTGCTCCTGAGCTAATTGAAAAATGTAGCTGCAAAGCCAAGATCCATCGACACTTCCCAGGTAACTGCACTTAGTATCTGGTTGCCCTCAGCCCAGCTTCTTGGGGCATGGCCAAAGAAAGAGGAGAAGTTCTATCTCTTAAAAGATAATACCCATTTGAACTTGGCCAAGAAGTGGCAGATATTTCCCCAAACTGGGCATACAAGACCTGAGAATCAGTCTTTTAGAGCTGGAAGAAATCTTGCTAGGTATCTAGTTAGACTTCTTCACAGGCCAAGCAAATGAGTACTAAAAGAGATTCAGTGATGTTCAAAGTCAAGAGCCAATTGCAGGCAACCCCGAACTCAATACCAGACCTGCTGACGTTCAGCCCGTTGCTTTTCACTCCATCACAGTGGTCTTCCCATCTTCAGTCTCAAAGGTCAACCTGTATCTGACTGCTTGGTTGGTCACAAAGCTACCTCATGTCCACTTTTTAAAAAAAAATATTTTATTGAGCTATGTTTATTTGACAATATTGGTAAATTTAAGGTGTGCTATATATTGATTTGATATATTTATATTGCAGTATGGTTCCCACTCTAGTGTTAGGTAACACTTCTATTTTGTCACATAATTATCATTTCTCCTACTGTTGGGAACAGTACCATTCCTTGAGTACTCTGTCTACTGAATGGATTGTAGGGGATTTAAAGTTTACTCATTCTGACACAGTGATGAGGAAATATAATTTTTTCTCTTGTCTCTAATTGAACTCAATAGCTTACCAACAACCTTACCCTATAACAGCAAAAGAGAAATTATCTCAAGCATTCATGATAACTTCTTCCCCTATAGTTTAAAACTTAGTCCCTTCCAAGTACTTTAAGATTCTGTGGGTAAAATCCTAGTGTTTCAGCATTTAAATTTAATTCAAAATTTGAATTTCCTATCAGGACTATTCTTAACTCCAAGGTACTTATCCTTTTCTTCTTCCCAGTATTATATTTAAATGTAGGAGTAAATTTGCTCAACATCATGGTTATTGGGTTTTTGTTTGTGGTTTTTTTTTTTTTTTGAGAGATAGAGAGCAAGCATGAGAGGAGGGTGGGGAGAGGGGGAGAGGGAGAGGGAGAGAGAGAATCTTAAGCAGACTCCACACCCAGTGCAGAGCCCCACTTGGGGTTTGATCTGCCAACCCTGAGATCATGACCTGAGTCTAAATCAAGAGTTGGACACTTAACTGACTGAACCACCCAGGCACCCCCATGGTTGTTCTTATAGTTGACAGCAAGATACCCTTTCATACAAGTCCTTCCTGGTTCCTGAGGTACCTCATTCCCTTGGTAAGTGTCAGTTTCTGTGACCTCTCCATCAGTAAACAGTATCAGTTCTTCCAGGCTTTGAGTCACCATCTGTCACTTGTTACTGAAATCCATCATCCCTGCCCTACATAGCCTCTGGTTTTGAGATCTGCAAAGCCCCTTTTCCTGTACTCCTGGTCTTTCATTCCATATGTTCTTTTGGCCTCTCAGCTGTTTCGGAATTTTCAGTCTCCTGGAGTATATATATATGCATGTCAGAAGGTGGGAGCCCTCTCAGGCCTTCTCTCTGCTTAAGCCCCCTTGCTGCCTTGTCTCCTCCTCCATAGTCATCTTGCATTGTTACCAAATACTCTTCTAAGCATATGAAAATCCATATGAAAATGGAAAACACATCTCTCATTTTTCCCCCTTGCACACCACTAAAGCTATCATATTTTTCTTGTCCAGCCACCCCTCACCAACCTGAAACACAAGTTGTGTGTGTGTTGGGTATGGGGGGAGTGGACTGGGTCCTTTCTGAGGGATCCTGGCTCTAACATTTTTATATTTCAATAGCCTTATTGAGATATAATTTAAATACTATGAAATAAATACTTTTAAAGCATACAATTCAGTGGGTTTTAGTGAGCAAACAGATTTGTGCAACCAGGACTACAATTTTAGAACATTTTCCATAACTCAGAAAGGAACTCCATACCCAGTAGTGGTTACTCCCCACTCTCTTCTGCCCACATCCCTGGCAACCAATAGTCTACTTTCTGTGTCTATAGATTTGCCTGTTTTGGCCATTTCATGAAATGGGAATCATACAGCATGAGGCTTCTTGTGTCTGGCACCCTTAACTTAGCCATGTTGTAGCATGTATCAATACCTCATTTCTTTTTATGGCTGAACAGTATTACATTGTATGGATATACTTCATTTTGTTTATTCATTCCTCTGTTGATGGACATTTGAATTGTTTCCACTATTGGTGCTCAGATATCTGTTTGCGTTCCTGCTTGCAATTTTTTTTTGTATATACCCAAAGTAGAATTGCTAAATCAGATATTAATTCTATGTTTAATTCTTTGAGAAACTGCCATACTGTTTTCCATAGCAGCTACATTGTTTCACATTCACATCAGCAATACACAAGAGTTCCAATTTCTCCACATCCTTTTTTTAAAATAATTTTTCTTTTTTTTTAAAATAATAGTCATCCTAATGGGTGTAAATTGGTATCTTATTGTGGTTTTAGCTTGAATTGTCCTAATCGCTAATGAAGTTGAGCATCTTTTTATGAGGATATTATTGGCCATTTGTATGTCTTCCGAAATGTCTATTCAGATCCTTTACCCATTTTTAAATTGGGTTGTTGTCTTTTATTACCGAGTTGTATACAGTCTTTATATATTCTAAATACATGTCCCTTATCAGATGTATGTTCTGCCAATGTTTTCTCCCATTTTATGGTTTGTCTTCTTTTCTTCATACAATTTGAGGTACAAAAATTTAAATTTTGATGAAGTCTAGTGATGTATTTTATCTTTTGTTGCTTGTGTTTTTGTGGAATAGCTAACCTGAGGTCCCAAAGATTTACTCCAATATTTTTTTCTAAGAATTTTATGTTTTTAGTTCTTACGTGGATGTCAGTGATCCATTTTGAGTTGATTTTTATGTTTATTATGAGGAAAGGCTCCAACTTCATTTTTTTCAATGTGAATATTCAGTTGTCCCAGCACCATTTTTTTCAAAAAACTTCCCCATTGAACTGTTTTTGGTAAACTTGTCAAAAAACAATGGACTGCAAATGTGTGGGTTTATTTCTGAGTCTCAGTTTTATTTCTTTGATCTGTATGTCTAGCTTTGTGTCAGTACCACACTGACTTAACTACCATAGTTTTGTATTAAGTCTTGAAATTTAGAAATATGAGTGCTCCAAGTTTATTATTCTTTTCCAAGATTGTTTTTATTATTCTGGGTCCCTGCATTTCCTTATGAATTTTAGGATAAATATGCCAATTTCTGCAAATAAGCCACCTGGGATTTTGACTAGCATTGTGTTGAGTCTGTAGGTCAGTTTTGGAAATATTGCTATTAAATATCACTATTTAATAAAATATCACTATTTTAAATCTTCTGACCCATGAACATGTGGTGTCTTTATATCTATTTATATCTGTAATTTCCTTCAATGGTATTTTATAATTTTCAGATAATAGGTTTTATACTACTTGTGTTCAATTAATTCCTAAGTATTTTTTCTTTTTAGTGCTATTGTAAATACAATTGTTTTCCTTTTTTAAGATTTTATTTATTTCTTTATTTTAGAGAGAGAGCAAGAACGTGAGCAGGGCAGAGGGGGGAGGGTGTGGCACAAAGGGAGACTCCACGCTAAGCACAGAGCCCTACATGAGGCTCAGTCTCATAACCCTGAAATCATGACCTGAGCTGAAACCAAGAGTTGAACACTTAACCAACTGAGCCACTCAGGTGCACCTGAAATTGTTTTCTTGATTCTGTTTGCAGATAATTCATTGTTAGGGTATAGAAATACAGTTGATTTTTGTGTATTGATCTTGTGTTCTGCAACCTTACTGAACTTGTTTTATTAGCCCCAATACCTTTTTTATGGCCTTTTACTTATTTTCTTGCCTAATATCTGCTCATTCGTTTATGATTCTAATAATATGAGTATTTCCTCATTTTTGTAGCCAGTCTTGCCAAAAATGCTTGTCAATTTTGTTGGGTTTTTCAAAGAACCAATTTTAATTTATCTTTATCTACTATTGTTCAATCTTTTAATTAAATTATATATACTCTAATTTTTATTATTTCCTTCTTTCAGCTTGATATGGGTTAATTTTCTCTTCTCAATGTCTTAACATGAAAGGTTAGATTAAGTCATGTGATTTTAGATCTTTTTTTTCTTTTTTAATAAATAAAGGCATTAATATCAATAAAATTTCCTCTAAGTATTCTTTAGGGGCGTGTCATATTTTTGATGAGTTGTGTTTGCATTTTCACATTCATCTAAAAGTATTTTATAATTTCACTTGTGATTTGTACAGGGAGGACCCATTGGTTATTTAGGCATGTGTTCTTTTTATTTCCACATATTTATGAATTTCCCCAATTCCTTTGTTACTGATTTTTCATTTCATTTTGTTGTAGTTGAAGAGCATACTTTGTATGATTTAAATTCCCTTAAATTTATTCGTACTTATTTTATGGACTATTATATGATCTATCCTGGAAAATATTCAATGTATAGTTGAGAAGACTATGTATTCTTCTGTCACTGAGTAGAATGTTATATAGATGTTTGTTAGGTCTAGTTGGTTTATAGGGTTTTTTTAAGTCTTATATTTCTTTGCTGATCCTTGCTGATAGAACAATGGATAGTTGTTCTATCTGATATTGAAAGTGAGGTATTAAAGTTCCAGTTATTATTGTTGAATTGTCTGTTTCCCCATTTAAATATGTTAGTTTTATGAATCATGTATTTTGAATTTCTACTGTTATGTGCCTATGAGTCTGTTATATCTTAGTGGTAGATTAATCATTTTATCTTTATAAAATGTCTTTGTCTTTAGTAATATATTTGTCTTAAATTTTATTTTGTATGAAATTAGCATAACCACTCCAGCCCTCTTTTGGTTACCATTTGCATGAAATATCTTTTTTCATCCTTTTTCTTTCAATCTATTAGTGTCTTTGAATCTAAAGTATGTATCTTGCATGCAGCATACAGTTGGATCATGTTTTTTTTTCTCCATTCTACCAATCCCTGCTTCTTTATTTTGTTTTATTTTTTTTAAGATTTTATTTATTTAATAGAGAGAGATAGTGATAGAGAGAGAGCACAAGCAGAAGGGATGGCAGGCAGAGGGAGAGGGAGAAGCAAGCTCCCTGCCCAGCAGGGAGCCTGAAGTGAGACTTGATCCCAGGATCCTGGGATCATGACCTGAGCCAAAGGCAAACACTTAACCAACTGAGTCACCCAGGCCCCGCCCCCCACCACTTCTTTATTGCAGAATTTAATTCATTCACATTTAATGCAATTACTGATAAGTTAGTATTTACAACTGCTTTTTTTGTTGGGTTTTTTTATATGTCATCTTTTTTGTTTCTGAAATCATTTATTACTGCCTCCTTTTGTGTTATTTTCTAGTGTACCATTTTATTTTATTTTTTTTACTTTTTTTAAGATTTTATTTATTTGACAGAGAAAGACACAGCAAGAGAGGGAACACAAGCAGGTGGAGTGGGAGAGGGAGAAGCAGGCTTCCCATGGAGCAGGGAGCCCGATGCGGGGCTTGATCCCAGGACCCTGGGATCCTGACCTGAGCAGAAGGCAGACGCCTAACAACTGAGCAACACAGGCGCCCCTCAAATGTACCATTTTAAATCCCTTGCCATTTATTTTCATATATATTTTTTAGTTATTTTCTTAGTAGTTGGCCTGGGATATACTGTTAACATCACAATGTATAATAATCTTGTTTGGATTAATGTCAAGTTAGTTTCTATAGTATATAAAAACTATGTTCTTATATAGTTCCATTTCTTCTCTTTAGGTTATCATCACAAATTATATCTTTATATATATGTGGCCATCAGCATAGATTTGCAATTATTGCTTTATACATTCATCTTTTAAATCAGATAGAAAAAAAAGAGGTTACAAACAAACAAAACACCCTATATTTTCTTTTATATTTACTTATGGGAATATACCTTTACCGGTGCTCTTTATTTCTTCATGTGGATTTTAGTTACTGACTAGTATCCTTTTATCTCAAATTCAAGGATTCTCATTAGTATCTGATGCAGGGCTTGTCTAAAAGCAATGAACTCTCTTAGGTTTTTTTAGTCTTAAAATGTCTTACTTTATCATTCATTTTTGAAGGATAGTTTTAGCAGATGTAGAATTGTTTCTGGGCATTTTTTTCATTCAGGACTTTGCATATGTCATCCTACTGCTTACTGGCCTCCATTGTTTCTCATAAGAAATCAGCAGTCAATCCTATTGTGGATCCTTTGTACATGATGAGTCACTTCCTGCTGCTTTTAAGATTCTGTCCTTTTCTTTGGGTTTCAGTAGTTTGATTATAGAGTGTCTAGATGTTGGTCTTTTTTAATTTATCATATTTAGAATTTGTAAGCTTCTTGGTTGTGTAGATTAATGTTTTTCATCCAATTTGAGAAGTTTTTGAACATTATTTCCTCAAATATTCCTTCTGCCCTTTCTCTCTCTCTTCTTCTGCAACTCCCATTAAGTGGATGTTGGTATTTTTATATGGCATCCCAGAGGATCTCTCAGATTCTGTTCACTTTTCTTTCTTTACTTTTGATTCTGTCACTCAGACTGGGTAATCTCCACCTATCTTTGAGTTGGCTGATTCTTTTTTCAGCATCCTGAAACTTGATCTCAAATTGCACTAATTTTTTGTTTCAGTTATTACACTTTTCAACTCCAGGATTCCTATTTTTTTTAATAACTCTAACTTTTTTTTATTTTTTAATTTTTTAAATATTTCGTTTATTTATTTGAAAGAGAGCGAGAGACAGAGAGTACAAGCTGGGGCGGGGGGTGCAGCAGAGGGAAAGGAAGAAACAGACTCCCTGCTGAGCAGGGAGCCCAATGTGGGGCTCAATCCCAGGACCCCAAGATCATGACCTGAGCCAAAGGTAGAGGCTTAACTGACTGAGCCACCCAGGTACCCCTAATAACTGCAATTCTTTATTGGTATTCTCTGTTTTGTGAGACATCATCCTTATATTCCTTTAGTTCTTTAACTATAATTTGCCTTAGTTCTCTGAACATACTTAAAATAACTTTTAATAGATTTAAAGTCTTTGACTAGTAAAAGCAATGTCTGGGCTTCCTCAGGACAGTATCTATTGATGGCTTTTCATCCTATGTATGGATAATATTTTCCTGTTTCTTTCCATGTCTCATAACTTTTTGTTGAAAATTAGACATTACAAATATAAATGTGGTAATTATGGAAATCAGATTTCACCCACCTTATTCCCCAGTGTTTTTTGTTGTTACTAATTGTTGTAGTTGTCATTATTTTCGTGACTTTTATGAGCTATATAATATCTGCATCTTTGTCATTTGTAGCCATTGAATTCTCTATTGTGTTAGTTTAGTGGCCATCTAATAATTGGACAGAAATCTTGTTAAATACCTGCAACCAATAAATCTCCCAGTATTTGTCAAGTGATTTTGTTTTTTTGAGGCATGCCTTCAATATTCAGCTAGGAAGTTGACAACTCTGCTTTAGCCTTCATTTCCTCCTTACACAGAACATAAAAGTCAGTTAGAGGTGAGAACGTAGGGCCTTCTCAGCATGCACACATCTATACATAGTCCTGGAGTCCTGGGCATGTGCGTTGTTGTTTACATTTTCAGAACTGTTTCAGAGTTTTTTAAAGTGCCTATGGACAACTCGTTCTTCAATTTTCCCTTTAAACTTTTATTTGGTCTATTGTTTGCCCTATCTTTTATCCATTGCCTCAGGTAGCTGTGATACCAAAACCTGCTACAGCTTACTGGGTAGAGGATTTTAGAACTAGGTAAGTTCAAATAAAGTTGAAAAAGACAAGCCATTCAAGTAGGATCATCCAGGGAACTACCACACAAGTCAAATAATGACTCCTCTTTGAAAATAAGGCTTTGAAAGAAATGCAGTTCTGCTCTACTCCCTCTGGCACCAAGATATATGGCACTATTTTTCAAGGATACTAATTAGCTGGGGAGTTGGAGATGGTACTAATATAAGTTAAAACACCACAAATATTGCTGTTTTTACTGAGATATATTCATTTTTCTGGACTAATTGTTCTTGGGTCAGTGCTGGTTAGTTTTCAGAATTCTGAAAAAATTCATTCTGACCATTTTTGTCAGTTTATTCTTTGTTTTTATGGAGGGGCAAACTTTTGAAGTCTTTATCATTTTTTGTGTGTGTGTGTGGCTCAGTTTCATTTTTGAGAGATAGTTTTACTGGGTATAGAATTTTTGGTTGATAGTTTATTTCAACACTTTGAGTATATCATCCCATTACCTTCTAGCCTTCATTCTTTCTGATGAGAAGTCATCTGTTAATCTATCTCACTGGGTTTCACTTGTAAATCAAGTTGTGTCTGTCTCTTGCTGCTTTCAAGATTTTCTTCTTGTCTTTGACTTTCAGCATTGTTCTTATGATATGTCTGTGTCTGGATATCTTTGTGTTTATCCTATTTGGAATTCACTGATATCTTTGGATGTGTAATGTAATAGACTAAGTAATGGCCACCAAAGATAGCTATACCCTAACCCCTGGAACCCTGTGAATGTTATTTTCATATGGCAAAAGGAACTTTGCAGATGGGATTAAATCAAGGATCTTGAGATGGGCAGATTATCCTGGATTATCTATGTGGAATCTAAATGTAATTATAAAGGTTTTTATGGAAGGGAGGCAGAAGGAAGAGATTCAACTATGTAAAGAAGAGAAAAGGGCTTGTGGTTGAAGCAGATGGAAGCTGATTCAGAGAGAGAAAATGTTATGCCATTGTCTTTGAAGATGGAAGAAAGGGCCACAGGGCAAGGAATATAGGGAGACTCTAGTAGATGGAAAAGGCAAGGAGATGGATTATCCCCTAGAATCCCTGAAAGGAATTTAATGACCTGATTTTAGCCCAGGGGAAATTACTTCAGACTTCTGAACTCCAGAACTGTAAGAGAATAAAGGAATGTTGTTTTAAGCCAACATTTTGTGGTAATTTGTTACAGCATTCATAGGAAAATAATACAGACATACCCCATTTTGTTGTGCTTTACTTTATTGCACTTTGCAGGTATTGCATTTTTTACAAATTGAAGTTTTGTGGCAACACTTCATGAAGCAAGTCTGTTGGCACCATTTTTCCAACAGCATTTGCTCACTTCATGTTTCTCTGTCACATTTTGGAAATCTCACAATATTTCAAACTTTAGTATTATTAGTATTATTATGTTTGTTATGATGATCTGTGATCAGTGATCTTTAATGTTACTATTGTAATTGTTTTGGGTGTCATGGACCATGCCCATATAACACATATAACTTAATTGATAAGTATGGTATGTGTTCTGACTGCTCCACTGACCAGCTACTCTACTCCTTCTCCTTAGGCCTTATTCCCAGAGACACAATATTAAAATTAGAAAAAATTAATAACCTTAAATGGCTTCTATGTGTTCAAGTAAAAGGAAGAGTCAGTTGATGCAGGAAAGTTCATTGTTTTATTTTAAGAAATTGCTACAGATACCCCAACCTTCAGCAACTACCACTCTGATCAGTCAGCAGCCATCAGCATCAAGGCAAGCCCCTTCATCAGCAAAAACATTGTGATTCACTGTAAGCTCACATGATGAGTAGCATTATTTAGCAATAAAGTATTTTTTTAATTAAGTACTTTTTTAAAACATAATGCTATTGTACACTTAGACCATAGTATAGCATAGATATAACTTATATATGCACTAGGAAACCAAAAAATTCATTGACTTGCTTTACTGTGATATCTACTTTCTTAAAGTGGTCTGGAACCAAACCCACAATACTTCTGAGGTATGCCCATATATATAGATTAATATTTTTCATCAAATTTGAGAAGATTTAATTCATTATTTATTTGAGTATTTTTTTCTCCTCCATCTCTCTTCCCTCTAATTGGTCCTATCTTTACATGTATATAGTACACTTAATGGGGATCCACATATTTCTGGAATTATTTTTCTTCCTTCTCTGAACTCTCTGTCTCTCTGTCTGTCTGTCTCTCTCTCTTTTGCTCTTGCTCTTTTGGATTGCAGTCTCTGTCTGTCCTATATTTGCTGATTTTTTTCTTCTGGCAATTCAAATCTATTGCTGGGCCCTGCATTAGTTTCCAATTGCTACTGTAACAAATTACCACACATTTAGTGGCTTTGTGATAAATTAACATTATTTTGTCATTCAAGTCTAAAATGGGTCTACCCGGCAGGGATCCTTATGGAAGTTCTAAGCAAGAATCCATGGCCTTGCTTACTCAGATTGTAGAGGTTGTCTGTACTCCTTGGCTCATGGCCCCCTTCTGTCTTTAAAGCCAGATCTGGTCAGATCTTTCTCATATCTCATCACTCAGACTCTGCTTCCATCATCACGTTACCTTCTCTGACTCTGGATCTTCTGCTTCCCTATTCCACATTGAAAGAACTCCTGTGATTACATTGAGCCACCTGGTTAATCCGGGAAAATCTTTCAAGGTGAGCTGATTAGCGCCTTTTCATTTGCAACCTTGAATCCCCCTCACCATATATAACATGACATACAGGTTCTAGGGATTAGGACATGGACATCTTTGGGGGAGAGTGTATTTTGTGCCTATCATAAGCCCCTTGATTTATTTCCTGGACCTGTCATAACAAATTACCCTAAACTGGGTAGCTTCAAACAACAGATATTCTGTTCCAGTTCTGAGGCAAAAGTCTGAAGTCAAGGTTTCAGCAGGGCCACACTCCTTCTGGAGGCTCTCAGGAGAATCCTTCCTTGCCTCTTCCAGCTCTAGAGGCTGCTGGTGGCCCTTGCCTGTGCTGGCATCACTGAAGCCTGCCTCTGTCTTCATATGGCCCTCTTTCCTATGTCTCTCCTCTGTGTTCTCTTCTTCTTTTAAGGACACCAGTTTTGGATTTAGAACTCATCCAAAATCCAGGATGATTTCATCTTGAGATTCCTAACTAATTACATCTGCAGAGATGTCATTTCCATTTAAGGTCACTGTAGTATGCAGCTTGGGTGGCCAAAACAAAATACCATGGACTGGGATGGCTTAATCAAGAGGAATTTATTTTCTCACAGTTTTGGAGGCTGGAAGTCCAAGATCAAGGTACCAGCCAACTCAGTTCCTGGAGAGAGGTCTGTTCCTGGATTATAGATGGCCACCTTCCCCCCAGTGTCCTCATATGGCAGAGAGAAGCTCTGGTCTCATTTCCTCTTCTTATAAGGACACTAATCCTATCAGATCAGGGACCTCATTTGGCCTCCATTACTGCTGTAAAGGCTCCATCTCCATACACAGTCACACTGCGAGTTAGGGCTTCAACATGTGAATTTGGGAAGGACACAGTTCAGCTCATGGCAGTCACATTCTGAGGTTACAAGGAGACATGTGAATTTGAGGGACACACTCAGTCCATTAACCCCTCTTCAATTAGTGTACTTTTCAAGTATAGAATTTCCATTGGGTTCTTTTTTTATAATTTCTATCTGTTTATTATTGTCTCTTTGAAAAGACATTGTCATCATGCCTTTCTTTATTTCTTGAATCATGGTTTTTAAAATTCTTTGAACACATTTATAATAGCTGCTCTGAAGAGTTTGTCTGCTAAGTGTGACATCTGGACCCTTGCACAGACCATTTCTATTGTCTGTTTTTTTTTTTTTTTTTTTTTTTACCCCTGTGTATGGTTCATGTTTTCCTGTTTCTTTACATATCTCATAATTTTGCTGGTCTTGTTGAAAACTAGACTTTTAGATAATATATTGTAGCAACTCTGGACACCAGGGCTTGTTGTCATTGCTTGTTTAATTAATGAATTAACAATTGGGATTGACTATTTCATTGAAATCTATTCCCCTGGCAGCATTAAGGCTCTGATATTGCTCATCAGAGTGCAGCCTTGAGCTGGCACATGGTCACCTGGGAATGATGGTGGTTTTAATAGGGCTCTTTGTATTGTCTCCTTTCCTGATCTCTCTGTTCATCTCTCTGTCTCTGTTGGTATTACACCCAGCTCTTGGGGTGCACTACTGGCTGCTGCTGACTCTATTATTCTTGACAATAACCTCAGGCATATATTGTTCTAAGGTATTATTCAATTAAATGCGGGTCCCATTGCAGGACTAGTTTGGGGGGCCTGTCTTTGAGGTCCTTTCTGACCCAAAGAGAACATTTATTAGCTGTCTCTTTTCCTGTCTCACTGTAGTAAACTCTGGCCTATGGTTTACCTTATTGCTCTCATGGAGCTACCAATCTCAACCTAATTGTTTGCCACCAAAATCACCATTGTTTTCAAGAGCACCTTTGGGCTTGAACTTTTCCACACTGTTCCAAATAAAACCAACTCCCTTGGGAAGAGCTTCAGCACCTGCTGTTCTAATGGCTTGCCTCTCCCTGTGGGCAGAATGTCTGAGCCACTGCTCCAGAGCTGGAGGCCAGGACAGTGACCCACTTCTCTCAAGGTTACACATTTGCTTTTTGAGCAGGGCACTGGGCAGTGGCAGTAGCCTCTGGTGTTCTTGGTTTGATTCTCTTACTGTAGAAATTCTGCCTTAGGTGTGATCTATGATGAGGGTAACCTGAAATCCCTATTGTCCGTAGGGTTGCCACTGAATGCTTAAGTCTGAAGATTGTGAATTAAATGGGCATCTGAAGATTATGAATTAAATGGACTTCAAGACCCTATTTTGGATTCGGAAGCTAAACATTGATTCTTTTTGTGTTCTATGACCTATGAATCTTTCTTGAGGCAAGGGATGAGACTGGCTAAATAACATAAATATCCCATTAAAAAAAGGAGTGAAGAAAGAAAAAATAATACATTAAAAGTATCATCTCACTACATGTATCTTTATAATATATGAAACTTTAGCATGGTTTCACATAGTAGATGTATTCCTGTAAACACAGTATACAAGTCAAACTTTTGCAAGCTCAGTATACATACTCATATGCATGCACTTCTCTCAGTCATTTTGCAAAACAAAAAATGTTTTATAAAAATTAATCACCCCCCTTAAAATCAGCTTTTAAGTGATTTTACTATTTTTTATTTTACTTTTATTTACTTTTATTTTATTTTTTGAGAGCAAGAAAGAGAGAGTGCACAAGCAGGGTGGGGAGGGGCAAAGGGAGATGGAGAGAGAGAATCTTAAGCAGGCTCCATGCTGTGTGGAGCTTGATCTCAGGACCCTGAGACAAAATCAAGAGTTGGACGTTTAACCAACTGAGCCACCCAGGCACCCTTATTATATATATTTTAAAGCAGGAAGTTGCTCTAGTAAAAAGAGGAAAAGATTTTTGCATAAACAGAAAGGCTCTGCCATATTTGTACATATGCCAAATTTTATCCACCTCTGTAACATGCATTTAATAGTATCTAGGGAATAAATTAGTAAGATTTTCAACCTATAATCAAATGTTTGAGCTTCCCTGTAGTGATCACAATTCTCAGAATCTTTGATTCTTCTCTTAATAGGATCGTTTCTTCTTCCTGCCTGGCACTGATCCTTAGTCACCACCCCTGCCACGTCTATCCCCTGTGTCCAGGAGAACTCTTATCAGATAATCTGGTACCCAGATGCTGATATAGTGGGTGGAGTCAGCTGTTCTTGACTTCAGTTTGCCAGACGATGGCAGCAGAGTACCATGAAACGTTCACGGGTCTGGGCTAGGGAGTGGCCTTGTGTAGGAATTTGGAGGGAGCTCTAGTCAAAATGTGCTGAAGAGGACATCACTGTAGAAAGGGGCTCTTTGACCTTATAGGTTTAAAACTCATAATAATATATGGAAATTCCCCCAGCGAATTAACTTTCAAAAGGACTTAAGAACCTAGAGTGAAGGGAGTGAAGAAAGATAGCAAAATAGAAAAATTTTCTATCTTTGGATTAGTAGAAATTTCAGGTTGAATATTTCATGTTTCAGAGCCCGATGCAGAGTATCCCCAGTCCACTCTTTTCTAATAACCATTTCTTTCTTGAGCTAATTGAGTTTGCTGAGACCCACCAATTTCTTCCTCCTACTATGCTAATTGAGAGTTCAGAAGACTTGAATGCTGACAACAACTGTGCCACTGATTCACTGTGGTTAAGGGAAGACATGCTACTTTTTGGGGTCTCAGTGTTGTCGTTATTTCCAAACTGGGCAGTTCTTGTCATCTCAATGGCCCTTTTCAATTCTGATGTTCAGTGATTTATAATCCCTCTTGCCTTTGATTACTTGCACTTTTCTAAGCTGAAACCACACCAGCATTTCTCCACTTAAATTCATAATCTTAACATTTTGGAGAGGCAGCGTAGTGTGGTAGTGAAGAGTATGGATTCTGCATTGGTCACCTCTTAGCTGTGTGGCTTTAAGCAAATTTTTCAAACTCTCATTGTGCTTCAGATTACTGTAAAATGCTGATAATAATATCACATATCTCAGAAGATTAAATGAGAATGTTAGCACATAAAGAGTATACAAATTGAGCATATTAATATAAAAAGCATTAAGACCAGTACCTGGAAAATAGTAAGTATATGTATGTTAATTATCATATTACCCGTGGGAACATAAGCTCAAAAAGAATCTCATTATTTCTTTTCTCATCAATGAAATGCAGATGAAATAAGAATTGGCAGAGAAGTCCTAGTGAATTATCCTTATTTTAACCCATTCCCTGATGTTTTGGGGTTCAGAGCAGGAAGACTAGCAGGGCTAGCCTTCAGATCAGGAGGAGTAGTTATCTTTCTGTTTTTCTGCTTACTATAGCTGGATAAATTATTGGGCAGGAACTTCTCCAGCCCTAACTATACAGTTCACTGCCTCCTATTTCACCACTGAAACTCTGATGCCTCAGGTTGTAGAGCTGTGGTCCTCAACCAGGACAAGGTGGAGCTTACAGGAAATTCTGTATGTACTGGGGTGGCATACAGATGGGCAATAGGAAAATGGTCCTGGGGAAAGTTGTGTCCAGATTTCCCTAAGCTCCACCCCCTGAGCACTGGTTTTAGAGTCCTCATTAAAGTGTTAATTTTTGCCCTGGAGTCACACCTAAAGGAGAGAAGAATTTTGAAAAGGAAATTGGAAAGAGGATGTGAAAGGAGTCAAGGACAGGAGGCAATGCTACGAATGGTTTGGATCCATGGTCCAAATTTAAATTTACCCCATTTCACAGTTCTCTTTAGGTTTGTCCCTGAGTCACCTTTTTCATTAATATCCAAGACAAATCGATCCCTTTAAGACAGGAGTCACCCCAGCCACTGTTTCCCAGGGAGGAGAACTCCAAACCCAGAAAGTTGAGATAGAAATTCCTTAATGAATCTACCAGCTGGTCTCCCTGGCTTGGCTTACCTGAGCAGCTCTGAAGTCCAGTCAGAGCTCTCTTCCTGTACCAGTGGCCTTAGGAGAGAGAATAGAAGGGGTTCTTAGATGACTCTTCTTTCTCTAAAGCAGGGTCAGGGACCACATGTCCACTGAATTTCAATAATAAGGAAAGCAACTTGATAACTACAAATACCTTGTATTCCTATATTAATGACAGTTGTTATTCTAATCCTATAATTGATGGCAGGGCTCCATTTTCTCCAGTCCTTGGTGTCCATCTCCACCTCAGCTGTGGCCCTCTGTATGTTTCATCCCAGTGATTATAATAGCTTCTGAGCTAGTTTCCTTTGATCTAGCTTCTTTTTATGCCAATCCGTGCCATCCTTCATGGCTATAATAATTTTCTTGGAAAAAAACTTCTGATTATGAATGGATGTATAAATAAAAAAATAAGCAGATGGTTGAATGCTATCCTTCCTTTTGCAAGACTAAGGCACTGGCTTGATATGTTGTCCTGCTTCTTCTTCATCTCCTAGAGTAGTGGTTCTTATCCAGAATATATGATATCACTTTTTAGGGGTGTCACAAGATTTCTTGAAGAAGATAGAAAGAGTTAGAATTACTACTATCCATATGGAAATCATATATATGAGGCATGTCTTCATATGTAGTCCTATCACATATGCCAAAGAGGAAAATGCTTGCCTGTAGCTTCCAAGGGTACCACTTCTTGAAGAAGAGAGAAACGTAATGAAAATATTGGCCTTTTTATAGGGACCTTTTTCTTTCAGTCATCCACAGATGTTAGATGCCATGTCCTTTTTGAAGTCTAATGTTTTATCTAGAAACCTTTGAAATATCTGTAGGGAGGTCATAGGAAGCCATGACAAGACATTAACAGTGTAGCTAGAGCATAAGGCAAAAATCCATTCTGTTCTTTTCCTGCCTAAAAATGAAAAAATACTTGCACACTGTCAGCTGTAGATAGATAAAAATATAACTAAATAAAATGATCAAACCACCTTAGAATGTAATCAGAGAAACTTCAGTTGCTTGTTAACTGCCTTGAGAGAGAGAACTTTGGCTTCTGATTTTGATGGTATTCTTTGCTTTCTCCTCAATTGTTTGAAGCAGCATAGAAACTGGGGGCAAGGGCAACAAAAGATGTTTCACGTTCTTTTTTTTTAAGATTTTATTTATTTATTTGAGAGAGAGAGAATGAGAGATAGAGAGCACAAGAGGGAAGAGGGTCAGAGGGAGAAGCAGACTCCCCGCTGAGCAGGGAAGCCAATGTGGGACTCGATCCCGGGACTCCAGGATCATGACCTGAGCTGAAGGCAGTCGCTCAACCAACTGAGCCACCCAGGCACCCCGATGTTGCACGTTCTTAACTGCCCTGTCTGCAACCTGCTGAAGAGAACACTTTGCAAAGGTCCTTAGGATTATAGAATTAGAGTTGGAAGGGACCAGGAGAGGTCACGGAGCCAGTTCACCTTTTGCCTTCAGGCAGTCCGCCCATGCCAGAGGTGCTGTCGGCCCTCATACAGGCTGCTCTTTCTGACCCCCACAAGCACATACTTCCATAACTATGAAAGCTTCCAAGATCATACAGATCTTTAATGTGTTTTTAGAAGAGATTTTCTTAAGAATGACACAAGGGAAGATTCAAAGCTTTAGCAAAAATGTTGAGTAGTTCACACCTAGCATTCGCCTCACCCACTTATCCCCTCCCACCTGTTTTTTAATACCTGGCAAATGTTGGCTGCCTAGTTAGGCTTTGAGAAAACAGAGACTTCCCGAAAGTTCCATTGTTCCTAAGCCAGTTTGGGCATGTTGCCTTTTGCATTCCATAGCTCAGCTTCTATCACATGTACTCAGCGGCTAGCTTTTAAAGACTGACAGTGGACACATCAGTCCTCACTCAATTTTCTTCAGATATTCTGTCCCTGAGCCATTTCCCCCAGGGCAAAAGATAACCAGGAAATAAGGAAATGCCAGTCAACCTGAAAAACCCCATCAAGCCTCCATATATAAGTGAAGGCATCTGAGGGTTACAGGTAGGGAACAATCTTATCCCAAACCTGGCTCTTAGAACACCCATGCGATGCAGTTACTGCTGATGTACATTGACAAATCACACATCCAAAGGAGGTCTCTCTTCTTCCAGAAGTGTGTTTTCACTCAGTTGATATTTTCCATGGATTAGAATGGGTCAGAAAGCATTACATCAAAAGAAGAGGGAAACCAAGATGTTTGTGTGGCTCTTTCTGCCGGCCATTGTCTAAAACCTGGTGATGTGTGGGTTTAAAGGTTTGTTCCACATGAACAAAAAGTAGTCTTAGTCTTAGTACACAGATGATTCTTAAATTGACACAGGAAGAAAAGGCCATGTTTCTTTTCTCCACTTGGGTGGGCAAGGAAGAAGAATAACAGTGATGGCTATTCTTTGACTTTGTCCATCTCCTTGATAACTTCTTCTCAGACAGTTCTGCATCACTGAACACCCAGGAATCTGGTTCAGACAGGCCAATGATTCAGGGTCCTTGAAGAGTGAAAGAGAAGCATTTAACTTACAAGCATCCTTCAGAATGATAACTTCTTATCACAATACTAAGTGCCAGTTCTTATCGACCAATAATGACACCCTAGCCCAGTGTGTTGAAAGGATTCCTAGGTTGAATCTGGGTTCTGGAATAAGAATGGCATGATGGAATACCAACATATGAGTGCAGGAAGAAGTAACAGCTCATGTGTCAGTTTTTTTCCATCTCAGAGCAGCTTCATATTGCTCATTTAGTTATTAAATTTCAAACATTCTTGCATTTATCTTTATAGTCATCCTTTGAAGTCCCAGTATTATCCCCATTTTGCAGATGAGAAAATTATTTCCCTTTGTGTTATTTCCAGGTTTGGAAATTCACAAATGTTTTGAGACCTAGCCCATGTAAGGTCAAGAGTCTTCAAAAGTTAAAATTAATAATAAAGGAATCCTTTGAAGGAAAAAATAAAGTAAAAGGCAGTATCCATTGAGACTAAGTTGCAGCCTGAGTAGTATCTGCAGAAGGGGAGAAGGGGACTTGTATAGTGATCTCTTCTTGGAATCCAAACATGGCTGCAGACCCTGCCTATGGCAGGAAGGCTCCCTGGATGCTACACCTGTGTGAGACAGAGGGGTGATGTCTTAGGAAGGTACAGCAGCAACTCAGTAGGTGCTTATTTAAGCATCCATATGGTACTGAAATTCTCACAATGATTTTCCACCCACTAAGTCTGCAGAAGGAAATGAAAGAGATTTCTATAATCCATCCTCTTAGAATTAGTCTGTGGCTAAGGATCTCTATCCTCTCCCTAGCCAGGGTCCTAGAAATGTCTCAGTCAGTAGGGAGGGTTCAAAAATACCTTCCAGAAAGATATGCTGACTCATTTTAAGATTGCTGTGTTCTTGCAGGGACAACAGGGATGGTAAAGAAAAACAGCATGAAGGAATTCTCTGATTCTACGGTACATGACTGTATGATGTGGGGACAGCCAAGACTGATGAGCAATGTCAGCTTCACCACCAGGTAAGAGCCTCAGAGAACCCTGGTTCCCCGTGGGTTTCTGAGGATCAGTGGGCAAAAAAAAAATGTGACGTAAATGAGAATGTTGGCTTTATCAGCCCTTAGAGTGACCAGTGGAATTGTTCTTCACCAACATGAATTCATCTCTGCTTCTCCCAATGTCAGTAAGCTAAACAAACAGACCTCCTTGCAACATGGCTCAAAATACTTTATACCTGTGATAACCAAAGGTCATGTACCCAGTTTTCTCTCAGATCACCTTTCAGGCACTCTACACATGTAGGTTGGGATGAAATTTCAGTTATTCCCAATTTCTATTATTAATCCATCTCCTATTTCCAACAAACTGATGAGATTGCTTTTGTTTTTCAATCTGCAAAATGGGATCAACAAATGCCTCCTCCCTCACTCTCTTTTTCCTGCAGTACATTAAAATCTTGATTAACCAGAATGCAAAGTTGGAGGTGGAGGGTGATCTGTTCAGTTGATTTTAAATGGAGGGTCAATCTAAAAGTTCTATCACTTCAGAGTTTATTGTGCATAGCTTTGTAATATGTTGCCAGCATTTCAGTTTAGTGCCTATACTGTACCAGGAAAATTTTTAATGATTGTGATTATCTACAGGTAAATACTGTATTACCAGCAGAGAATAGACATTGTGCACTGACACTGTATAATGTGGGTGTGGGCTAGGGTTAGGGTTAAGTTCAAATGCTGACTCTAAACTGTGTGATCTTGGGCAAGTTGCTTTACTTCTAGGTGTCTCAGTTTTGCTACATTAAATGAGTATAATAGTCATGAATACTTTGTAGGTTTTTTGTAATGATTGAATTAGATTAGGTATTTAAAGTACTTTGTTTGATTCTTGGTCAATAGTAAGTCCTCATTAGATGTTCCTTATTATAATTAGTAGTAAGTGCAGAGCCTTCAAGGAGGTAGATTTTAAATAAATCCTTGATCTTTTTTTTAATAACTCATCTCTTTCTTTTAATATATGAAGAATCATGCTTCTGTGTAATTGGGGGTTCTATATAGATGGGCCTGGGTAACAGGCTCTATTGTACCACTCCTACAGGTGAGGCTGGCATCAGTGTCTGAGCCACCAAGGGTGCTACCTCTGTGTGTGTGCACTTTCCAGGAGGAATATAAAAGTCCTAGGAATTATAGCTTCTGCCCTTCCTTGCCTTCTATTCCAACATTTTATCAAACCGAGATAATCTGTGGAAAAGGATTAAGAACTGTGTGGAGGAAAGTGCTATGGTATTGCAGGAATTCACATTTTGTCTTACTCTTAATGAAAATAACTACTCACTATAATTGGGCTTTGCAATTTTTTTTCCTTTTAAAATGGTTGGTAAGTAGGTATCTATTGAGTATCTCCATGTGCTAAGCAGGCACTCTGCTATCAAATGCACTCTGCATTTGTAGATATAGAAATGGCATTTCAACCCCCATGCAATCTAGTTGAGTAAACAAAATGAATTCTTATAAAATAAGTCAGAAGCCAAATAAAGCAGCACCCCTTCGTGTGCTACATCGACGGTTCTGGCAGGAGGTCAGAGGAAGAAGAGGTCAATGAGGGATGGATGGATTGTTCCAGAAAGTTTTCTGTGACAGGTAGGATTAAAGGTAGAAGAGACTGGGCATCTCAGCTCCTTTGAAGGCTATGACATGGGCAAGGCATGGGGGAAACCTGGAGCCTTCCATGTACCAGCTAGTCTGAAGAGATGAGAATGTGTGTTCGAGTGTTGTGAGACATAACATCTCAAATTTCTCAAGAATACATTCTTGGCTATTGCTATTGTGCATGTGTGTATTTGTGTATATGTTATGTTTATGTTAATGCACAATTGTTACAAAAACATAATTCACAAAAAAAACATAATTCACATTTAAAAATTGTTTTTGAGAATATAAAGACAACATATAGGATAACACATGAAGTGCTCCAGCCATGCTTATTCTTTGATTTAGTCTTTTCCCATATCTTCTCTGTGATAATAGAAGAACGACAAGTAACGGATACCAAAAGCCACAGAAAATATTTAAATGTAAATGTAGCCATTCAGTTTCACAGACTTTTCCCTGTTCTTCTTTAGCACAGCTATAACAATGAAATAATGTATTGGATGTTTCCCATTGTCTTTAATCCCCCCATTGTCTATGATAAATAAGGAAATGGTCCAAAGAAGGCATCTAAAAGGAGGATTGATCTGGACAGCATGGTCCATCCACAGACTGGGCCTGTCAGCCCTTTATCTGGCTGGGGGTATTCCTGAATATGCTTTAAAAGCCCATAAAGAAGGTCAAAGATCATGAAAGTTAGCCATCCAGATCATCTTTAAAGATGATGCTGAAGTCATCTGTACCTCTTAATTGAAAAGCAAGATATGTTCACTTGAGCTACAGATTTTTTAAAAACTAATTAGAGTCATACTACCAGTTAGACAGTGTTGCACATTTGCGTATATATAGAAGCCATTTGTGGGTGCGTTTCTGTGATATTTCATCAATGGAGTTGGTTAGCTCAGTTGATTTAAGTACAGTGTTAATGGGATCAATGACATCCTGCTCCTACTTAGTGCTATAAGATAGGGTGTATTTTTGTTTTTGTTTATTTGTTTTGTTTTTACTTTTTGTTTTTTGCAGGGCAAAGATAACTCCAGTTAGCAAATTGACAAACATATGTCCTGAGTAACAACAATAAGTGGCAAAATAAACTTGATGGCTTAATAGAGACAAGTAGTCACTATCGGGGAAAAATGTAAAATGTGTGGTATGTGCTATTTGTGATCCATTTTTGGTGGGTTAATAGTATTACAATCACATACCCAAAACGGCATAGTATTATTTATAGTTTTGCTGACAACAGCTTGGTGCTTTTAAAGATGTAATCTTCAGGCCACCAGTGGGTTTTCCAGTAAGTTCCGAAACTATTATCTTCTATTCTTAGTACTTGAAGCAATATAGACAGCCCCAACTTATACAAAAGTTATAGTCCAATATTTCTTTGCATCCCTGGGGTCTTTCTCTTCACATAGAATAAGCAATGTTATAAATAGCAGTTAGGTTCTCAGACTAACACACAAAAGTCTACTTAATAGATGGTAGTTAATGTGTATTTGTTGAATAAATAAACAAACACTAGCTCTATTCACTTGAGTTCTGTGTTCTTAAATCAACAGATCATGTAATATGAGAGAGTGAAGATGAATAGTTCCTCTTCCTTTCCCTGGTGATCCAGTTAGACTTATGCAAAATTTTATGATAAATAAAAATGCATTTCAACTGCTCCTAGAGCTCCTCTGCCCTCATTTCCAATTTCTTTATTATGGCCATTCTACTTTGGATGAACTTTAGAGTGTCCTACCCATTTTACCATTCTACAGTTATTTACTTCTTCAGTAAAACAGATTTTAATTAGATATTTATAAATAAAAATTTAGATACAACTAGTTTCTATTATGTTGTGACTGAGTGGTAACACAATGACCACACGAAGCCATTCAGTATTTTTAAAAAGTAGGTGTTCATAAACTTAAGTATATATTGACAGATATCTAATCAAGTGAAGTAGAGGAAGGAGAAATTTCTAAGCAGTTTATGATAGATCTGGGTCAGGAGAGGAAACCATTTCCAGCAGAAAGATTTGTCTTCTTTGGGCATATCAGCCCTTCTCTAGAAATCTTCCCTCTGGATCTGTTTAATTCAACTGTTACAGGCTATATTGAAATCTAAATACTGTACTTTCCTCATAATTTCCCTTCCCACCATATCTTTACAAAACCTATGACTAAGATCATATGTAAATATGATATCAACTTCATCTTCATACTTGCCATGTTCTTTTAGAGACACCAGAGACCATGAGTGCCATTTTTTCTCTCTTTCTTAATGCCCAAGCCAGCCTTAGCTCTTTAAAGTTCAAGTGTACCACAGATACCAGTCACAAGCATTGTGCCTATAGCAGGCATGAACCCTGGATCACCATCCTCTTTAGGCTTTATGCTTCAGTTTCCTCTTCTGAAAAATAGAGATAATATTAGAACATAAATAATCAAGATAAAACAGGTTAAGTTCTTATGTAGAGCCTAACACACAGTCAAAATCGAGCAAGTGCAAAATGGTCCCTGCTGTTGTTCTGCTTCCCCATCCTCCTCCTCCACTATTTCCCTGGCTCTTAGATTTTCATGCTTTCACATTCAGAGGGAGAGGATCTGAAGTTTCAGACCTTCCAAAATTTCATTCACTGTCTACCACCCACCATCCATAGACCATCAGCTCAATGGAGCATATCATCAAGGTTTTCAGTGAAGATCTGTGGTACAGAACCTCCCATTGGTACAGTCACTTCACCATGTCCACATCTGCCTATAATTTGCTGTTCCCCCTCAGCAACACTTTTCCATGGCAATTCCAGTTCACTCTTTGGTTGTTTCTCAGTGTCGTCCAGCACAACTGATTTCGTGGCAATCTTCAGTTTCTGAGCAAATTATAGTCCATCCAGAAGGACTGCCATTATTATAGCCTCTGTCAGTCCAGAAGCTTGTTAGCTTGTTAGTATCACCATCCATAAGGACATGGGGAAATCCATCTAACTGGGAGAAATCGTTTCTCTTCTGGCACACCCACTCCCAACCCTATATAATTTATTCTCAGGGATGACTCCTGAGACATCTGCCCCATGACTGCTCACTTTCAGATACCATGCACCTTCACACACACCTCCGCCTCCATGCACACACAAGCTGGAGAAGAAAGCTGGACCTTCCTTTCTTTTTATTCTCAGTTCTACACACCTTATTGAATTCTGTGCCCCAGATGATCCAGACAAGAGAAACACCATCTTTTAGCCTCAGTGATGTCTGAACTCCTACTTGGGATCAGTTTTCAGGGCCTTTCCAGGGTCAGAATATTGGGTATAAATCACCACACATGGTTCTTCTCTTACATCCTATCTGAGCTTTCTACAGAAACTGAGCTTATAACATTGTGTGAGCGGGTACTTTTCTTCCTTTCTTCCTCTCTTTCCTTTAAGCTTTTAAAATGACTTTCCCTCTGGACAAACATAGACTTTTTTATTTGAATAAAATATAGTCCATTACTAGTAAATCAAAAATGTTCTTTGATTCTTTTATTCATATATGCATATTGAGTTTGCCCTTACTGTAGGATTTCAAGTCATATTCTAGAAACCCACATGTACTTAATACTGTGCATCCAGCATTTGATTTTCCAGAGTTACCTTTCTCTAAGAGTCCAGATAGCACTTATTTTTGGAACCTTAGAGATTCCAGAACCTCTAAAGATGTCTTCCTGGTGGCAACTGATGGTATTTGGATATGTAGGGATCTCTACCGGGGGTGTGGGTTGGTCATAAATTGTAATAAACATCTTCATCAAGTCTTAATACAAAGTCCAAGGAAAACAGTAATATAAACGTATCATGTACAGATAGGTAAGGGGGTAGGGATAAAGATAGACATATATGTACACAGGTAGAAATGATTTCTTAAGCACAATGAGCCTGAGTTCCAAAAACAGATGAAAGAGTTAGGGTGCTAGTGAGTAGAAGAATAAGAATTTGGAAGGAACTAGTTCTTGTCTTGTACCTAAAGGCAAAAATTGGATTTCTGAGAAGAAAAGTTCCACAACACTAGCAAAGTACTATATAGAGAGAGGATTAATTCATCAGGTATTTATTAAGTAAATGAATTATTCAGATTAACAAATAATATTTAATTATTCGGAATTCCATGGAAAATTCAACATATTCCTTCCATCATTCCTGTTCTTTTTTGCCCTGTCCATTTGACTAGCTTAGAAGGCTATGATAAAGGAGGGACAAAGGCCTTTTTTAACCTCTTTGTTAGTCTGTGGACAGGTCTTAAGAAACAGGAGGTCAAATTCTCCTAGGACTTTCGGGTATGGAAATTTCCATTGACTCAACTGGATGGGAAGATGAGGAAGGAATTCTCCTAATATGGAACTAAAAATTACAGTGGGACAACTGATCGTTTACTGGGTGCATGTATTTATTTGTATTTAGTAGTTAGTTTTTGCCTGTTTTCATTTTTGTCATTTATAATCTCTTAAAAGGCAGGGATGAGGCTTTGTTTGTTTAAGGTCATATATAAAAGACCAACTCAATAAGACAAGGTGAAGATTATGGGAAGCTTAGTCACTGTTTCTGTGTAAAACTCTATTCAAGGACTAGGACGTGACTTACATAGTTTCTAGGAAAAACTGTCACACTTTACATTCTGTGTTCTTTGCTCCCTGTTTGACACTCACCATCACCCTTCTCCAGGACTCATACTTCCCAGCCACTTACTATCCCCATCGACATCTGAACCATCATTTACAAAAATATAAGTTTAAAATATTAGCCCTTCCAGAGGTAGCCTTATTCTTGTCAGGGATCAAATGTTTCAGCCAAGGAAATCCCCCTACCTATGGGCTTTCAGGCATCAACCACAATGGGAGGTATGTTTTTAGGAGACATTCAACGAGGGCCTTTCAGGTACATCTGAAATCACAAATCAAACCCTATTGTGTGCTATTGCGTTTTAGTTTTTAGGTTGCAAGAGTGATTAAGTAGGAGGCCTCCCCGTCCCCTGGGTAAGAGGGACACACCAGAAGTGCACTGTCAAGAATAAGATCTCAGCTCTATGACTTCCATGCTATGTGATCATGAGCAAGGCTCTTCCTGAACTGTGGCTCAGGTCCCTCTTCTGTAAAACAAGTGGCACTGATCTCAGGAGGCTGATGAGAAGATTAAGTGTAAGACTCTTGGCCAAGTTCCTAGCAAACAACAAGCACTCAATAAACGTTAGCAGTTATCATGACACAGGAGGTACGACTGTTGCACAAAATAATTGAGCCCAGGGTCTGGAGATTCACCTCAAAGCAGCTTTCTGCTAACGTTGTATTAGCAGTCTACATCTGTGTTACCACCAATAGTATGAGTAGGAAAGACAGAGGCCTTAGAGAGAAATGTCATTTCAGTTTAAATCTGAGGGGTAGCGAACCTGCCATAGTACTCACCTTCGTAATAGGAAAGGGAGACCCAGTTCCTGTCTCCCCGTGAGGCAATATGGTCTCTGTCTGGGAGGAACAATTGCCTTTTTAGCTCCTTCCCCAAGGACTTGAGAATATCAGAATTCAGCCCATGGTAGTCCCATGCTGGGCTCCTAAAGACCATGGTGGCTTTGATAGTGAAAGTCAAGGACCGGACCATAATTGTCCTCAACTCAGCATCAAATATCAAGGTTGTTCACCCAATAATGTTCATGTAATTATTTAAAACTTTTCATCTAAACTTGCCAAGAAAAGCTTCATTCTGAGTCTCTAACAGTCCCAAAATAATTGGGAAACCTTTCTTGTCAAGAGAGGATTGAGAAAGGGCATCTTTAACACACTCCTCTCCTCTCCACTCCAGAACTCACTTCCCTTTGTCTCCCTTCATCCTGTTCTGTTTAGCTGGTGGACGAAGGCAAACCAGGGCAGGCAAAATCTCGGGGTTGCTAGGTAGCTCCACACCTCCGCAACTGTCTTCAGCACATGCGCAGCTACGAGGACAATAAAATATTGTTCATTGCTTCTACCCCACAACCAATTAGGTCAGCTGTAAATATTGGAATTGCTTGGTAAACATGCTGGAAGATTGTGCTGACTTGTTAATATAAGTGAAAATGTAATTAGATTTATAACACTTTTTTTTCCAAACCATAATTTACGACAACAACAGAAGAAAAAAATTCCCCTGCAACCTGCTGAAATACCATTATTAAAATGCATATGAAAAGTCAATTATGCCAGAGGGAGGTATTTAAGAGAAGTGAGTTTCCATACCCTGGGATTACACCGTGGGGATTACATATTTCTTATTTATTTTTTTTTCCCTGAGATCTTTGCTGCTGCCAAATGAAAAGGAACAGATATTTTACTTATTTCACTCTGAAATATTGCTGCAGATAGTGCTAAAAAGTAAACTAAATAACCTGACTCCTTGAAAACCTACTCTGTTCTCCCCAAAGCCCCAAGACAAGCTGAGTAGTCACTGTTCTTTTTTTATTTGCAAGACCACCTGTCTTTAAGCAATAGTCACATTCATTAAAACATGTAGAAATCAAGTATTTTTTTTTTCCTCATTGTTACTCTGTTTTATGCTCTAAATGAGTAGATCATTATACGTACTTCTATGGAGAACCCGTATGTAAAGACAAGAAACAACCCCTTATTTTTGTTTTAAAACCCAGAGTTTCCTCTACCCCCAGGGTCATAGTGGGATGACAGCTCTACTCCCAGACAAGATAGTAGCAGTGCCACCACTTGCCCTCCTTGCTGGGTTGGACTTTCTCTGCTGCAGGAGCCTCTGTCCGTCAGGTGAGGCTGACCCCTCTTCTGGAGGCTGTGATTCTAATCCCAGTTCCAGTTTTAACCCAGACAGGTTGCTGCCTCTCCGCTTTCTGGTTTCCTCATAATGAAATGGAGGTATTATTATATCTCATCTGTGTTTAAGGTACCAGTGGGGAAAAGCTAGTTAAAAAAAAAATCATAAAGCAATTTGTAAGTGTGAGAGAAGCTGCCATTTTCAGTCTCAAACTTCCAGTAAAATGTTCAGTTTAGATAATGGGAGAAATTTTTAATACATATTTTTTAGAATCACTAGTGTATACATTGTGGATAAATACTCTTTGGGGGTTCTGGTGTTGCTATATAAGAATCAATAAAGTAAATCACATGTATCTATGCATATATATGTATGTATATGATTTACTTTATACAGTTATACTTCATACACACCTATATATACATACATTACATATATATATATATATATATATATATATATGTTTACAGGAAGAGCTAGAGGAGCCTGAAATGGGGAGTAGCAAATTTTACAGAGTTTGATTCCAAGTAGCATCTTAATCCATTGGTAGGGTTTAGTAAATGAGAACAATGTAAATGGTCTTCCAACATGAAAATGTTCACAATCTTTATTTCTTGACTGATGTGATTATTGGGATTAAAACCTTTATATTTGCATTTTATCACAAGTAAGAACACATTAATATTTCTAGTTCTTAAAATAATATTTTATGGAAAGCATTTTCATACTAATTAGCTAGATTTGCTTCCACTGAAATATTCTGTTAGATTTTACAGTCAGCCAAACCTCGTGCCTGTCTTTACACTCTTTGGGGGTAGATCCGAATATTCTTGAGCCTTCCTAAATGTCCCTGGTTTTGGTTTTTGCTCACCACGTAGGTGTTCAACAGCCAGGACCATGGGTAATATGTTTCCTTTTTTTCTTGCTTTATTTCTGCTTTAATTCTTGAGAAATCCTTTTTGCAGAATCAACACCAGAAACCAGTTTTAAGAGACTTAGAAATGGCTCAGAGGGAGAAGATAACTGGGAAGGATTTGTAGGTCAAGTATCTGCTTGGCCTATGAGCTCAGTCTTCCAGGAACAGTTCCTGGCACCCACACCCCACCCCAAGTAATTGATTTCTATCTGCATCCCTTAAGCTCACCCAGGAACAAGGTCTGAGGTAGGGGGAAAAAAAAATCAATGAACCCAGTGGCATAAGGTTCTGACCTCTTTATATGGATTCTATCTGTCTTTTTTTTTTATATATAGCTAATTTGTAGGGGGAAAGGTGAACATATTAAAGAATAAAACAGGAAGAAACCATCCTGGGTGAGTTTACACTCATCTGTTTTTCAAAGTCATGGGCCTATGTCAGGTGACTATAAATCCTAAAGGTTATTTGGGACCAGGAAGAAGAGCACAGGGAGAAGCATGTTTTTACAATCTGCATAAACAGATTATCTCTGCCAACCCTGCTTAAATTGCTGCATCCAGAGGGACTTTCTTGGTCTACCTGCCCACTTGGAAACTTTATCTTTCTTCAGGGCAGTGAGAGTAAAGGAACACCATTCCTAACCCATAACTCTCTCACTCTTTAGCCAGATACTCTCAGCTCCACCTCCAGATCTGTGCAGCTGCCTCCAGTTCTTTCTCCTTCCTTTACTCCTTATTTACTCTCCCTTATCTTACTGTTTCAGCCACCAGATCTCCTCATAGTTTTTTTCCAAGCCAGGAACTAACAGAAGAGTAGAGAAGGGATAGCACAGTAATTCCCAGGAGTATGCCTGTGTGTATGTGGGCACGGAATAAAATTTTCAGGGTATGAGAGGCCTCTTCAAACTGTATCCCAACCCCTGATCCTAATACCACCCTTGGCTGACTTGTTTTCACACCAAGAATCACAGTGTACAAGGTGAGACATCAATGATGGGAGCGCTAAAGTTGAAAAGAAGTGAGAAGAAATGGAGAAGTAGGAAAATTAACAATTCTGGAACCAATTCCACTATACCAAATGGGCAAAAAATTCTAAAATTAATACTTTCCCCAAGTGCCTGATTTCTAACCTGCCTCCATTCACTGTACTCAGAAACAAACTCTAAGGTAGGCAAAAACAAAGGCAAAATGAACAATAAAACCAACGGTGAACCTAGCCAGGTCTATCGGCTGGGCTAGCGATCCTGGTGAGAGGTAAGAGAAGCAAGTGAGGAAGTTGAAAGATAGCTTTCTCTCCTGGATTCAATCAGTTGTCCCATTTTCTCTGTTTTACTCCCAACAATATCTTGAATCTCTCTACTCGTTCCATCTACAATTCTAATCCCAATCCAAGCCACCATCTTCTTTCTTCCTGGACCATCGGTGACATGGTGGTTGACCCAGTCTCCTCCCATCTCTTATTCCTCATTATCTATCCTTCTATTACAGTTAGGATGAGGTATCAAAAATGAAAATTTGACAGTATTATTTCCCTTCAGTGGTTTGTTGGTACCTTTAGGAATGAGATCAGAATCCTTAACAATGCCTTTCATCATGTGGTCCCTGCCTCTCAGAAAACTCCTCTGGGCTCAAGCAGTATTATATTTTCTCACTTCTCCAAATAGGAACCATATTCCTTTTCCTGGTGTGGGCCTGTGTGTATTCCTAGAATGTGCTTCCCTTCCCATACTTGTCTAATAAAATCTCACTCTCTTCCAAGAGTACTCCAAAACTCAACTCAAAGTATCCTGGATTACGAAGACACAAAGGGTTTTGTATTTGATTCACATCCAATAAAATGGGTGGGAATCCATTTGGCTTCTGGCTTCTCCTTATAAGGAATGAACTCTTTTTTTAATTAATAATTTATTTATTTATTTTTATTAACATATAATGTATTATTTGCTTCAGGGGTACAGGTCTGTGATTCATCAGTCTTACACAATTCACAGCACTCACCATAGCACATAGCCTCCCCAATGTCCATCACCCAGCCCCCCTTTCCCCCCCACCCCACTCCACTCCAGAAACCCTCAGTTTGTTTCCTGAGATTAAGAGCCTCTTATGAGTTGTCTTCCTCTCTGGTTTCACCCTGTTTCATTTTTCTCTCCCTTCCCCTATGATCCTCTGTCTTGTTTCTCAAATTCCTCATATCAGTGAGATCACATGATACTTGTCTTTCTCTGATTGACTTATTTCGCTTAGCACAAGGAATGAACTCTTTTCAAACAAAAATGTGTCTCTCAGGTGGTCTTTTATAAAGCTGATTTATCAATAAAATATAAACATTGTAATGAATGTCCAGTTACTTGCAAGTGACAGAAACTCTTTTAAACTGAAGAAAAACAAGAAAATTCCTAATAAGGAATCATAGAACAGCAAAACTACAAGGGAGAAAGTGCTACATGTCTTCTGGTGAGATGGGAACCAAGAATTGGGAATCTCTGTGCCCTGAAGCAGTGCTCTCCAGCTGTACCCCACTGGGTCATGGGCTTCATCCTCTGCACAGAAGCTCTCTGTAACTCTGTTCTGAGGAATCCGGCTCCGCCTGTCCTCAAGCCACATTCCAGCTCCAGTACCATAAACCAGGTGACGAGATTCTCAGTATCCCAGTTTCTCATTATCAGAAGAGAGTATCTGATTGGCTCAACTCGAATTAGGTTTCCTGATTTGTCCAACACCACTTGTCTGGGAAGTGGAGTCATCAGGAACAAACTTGGCCCTGAGTGGGGGATCAGGCCATTCTTAAAGAAGTAAAGAAGTGCAGATAATGGGCTCGGTCAACACTCCAAAGGGATCTACTCCAAATAAACCGAGGAACCATAATCATAAGTAAACACATCTATATAATATCATAGCAATTAGAGGATATATCTAGTTCTGTGATATATCTATGGATATATCCTCTAATTGCTATGATATTATATATTGCTATTATATATATATATATCCTTATCCTATATATATATATATATATATATATCTCCTTAACAATGCCCTTCATCATGTGGTCCCTGCCTCTCAGAAAACTCCTCTGAGCTCAAACAGTATTTTATATATATATATATATATATATATATATATGGCATGGTGAACACTTGTGGTGCCCATCACAGTAAATCTGTCTTCAAGGAGCATATGTGTGATATGCAAGAAAAGAAGAGGCATCCATTCATTGTAGAATGGATCAAATAAATATTATTTGGTGAGTGCCTTTGAGGTGCACTGTGCTTTTATGGATTCATTAATTAGAAGTTATTGTGCTAGAAATCAGAAAATTAGTGTAATTAATAAGGAAGACTTCCTGCAGGAGGCAGATCTTGAGCTGCATTTGAAATGCCAAATGTTTTAACAGCTGGCATACTGTGAGCCACATGAATAACAAATAAAGCAAAGTGAAGCAAACCTGATTGAAGGAAAATGCAGGTTGGCTTTCCCTCCTGTGAAATTTTTTACCTGGCAACTAGTGAACCATTAGGACTTTGCTCAAGTCTCTTTCCGGGGTATTCTGGAAGGCCTGCCTAGAATGGGTACTGCAAAGATTGGTTTATGGCTCAGATATTTGTTACATTTTAATAAGGCTTGGAAACGTAGATGTTATTCACTGCAGCTGCCAATCAAGTACCTGCGTAAAAAGCAAGACAAACATAACAATAAATGCTAAGCACTCCAGTGTTCAGCGACTCTGGCAGGATACACTGCAGGCTTTATGAATGTGTGAGAGTGAATATACAGAAGCTTGGGGAAAAGGTCATTGGTATTTTTGGAGCAATAAATCAAGTATGGAAAGATTTGCATTTTGGCTGTATAACATACAGGACTGGATTAGAGGGAGAGAATACTTTGAAGTAATATTTCTCTGCTGACTTGTTTTATTAGCTTCCTTTAAACATGTTACATTATTGCTTATAGAATTTCATTTACTCGGATTGGCAGCTTGATAAATACATCTATTGGCGATGATTTGGATTGCTCTGGGCATTAATATTATTAAAACCTGTCACAAGGAAATGTCTGAAAGATGACTTACTGTAAAGATTACAGCATGAAATAAATCATCCAGTGGTATTTGTTACCATTTATGGCCTCTTGGAGCTGAGTCAATCCCTTTTTATGTTGCATTATTTTTCAAGTTTTTATAGCCTTACATTATATATTGCCGTCAGAAATGAACAGATGGGGTGTCGAACATGAGCTTTCTGAATAATTCCCACCCTCCAGTTATTTGTATGAAGGACAAGTGCAAAACTGTGTGTTCTCGAGCAAAAAAGAAAGAGAAAGAGGTGGAGAAGCTGCTGTTAAGGAAAAGGGATCCCTTTTGTCAGATTGTGCAGGCCAATTCCACCAGCTGGTTGGAATCCCAGACTGGCAGTCACCCTGTTTGGGTTTCAAGCAAGAGATGAGGTGGCTCTATTTGGCTCCAGTGAGCCAACAAATGCCATTTTCAAATGCATTTTCTCAGAGTGCCTCTTGCTGAGACACTTCCCCGTTTGGAGGTGAATGTGTCATAGTCTTATCCTAAAAAGCTGAGAAATTTGAAACACACACACAAACACACAGAACAAGAAGAAAGACACATTGGAAGGATTTACAATTCTTTGAGTGAGTGACAAATATGCAAGCATCCTGTGGGGGTGCACAAAGGAGTCTGTGCATTCTAAATTGTTCAGTAGGACCCTTAAAATCAATATAAAAGAAACAAAAGTCACCCCATGGAGGTTTTCAGCCCTTTATGGAGGATACAGGAATAGAGGTCTGCAAGGCCTTGTGCACATTGAGGCAAGGTGTGTCCTTGGGAGGCTTCAGCTGTCCTCCTCTGATGGGACCAGGCAACTGCTTAATTGTCACACGAGCCCCTCTTCAGAGTCCTGAGGCCCTGCCACCATTGGAGAGGAGAGAAAACAAACCCACTAAAAAGCCAACCAACTTTTTAAGAGGTGGGGGGAAGCACATGTCAACTTTTCTTATTTACCTTCTCTACTTACCACTGCATCCATTCAGAGCACTATAAAGTGCCAGCATATTGTGGAGGAGCACACAGTGGACACAGAGTCTAAGTGATGGGAGTCCAAAGTCATTGCTTACCATTAGGACTTGGAGTTGCCTAATTTCTCATCATCAGAAAAAGTGGATAAGAGTATTTTTCCTGTTTACCTTATGGTGTTGCTATGAAAAGTCAAATCATACAATGCGCGCACACACACACAGACACACACACACACACACACACACACACACACCATTAAAAGTGATTGGCTCAGCGAGGTGATGGGTATTAAGGAGGGCATGTGTTGTGATAAGCACTGGGTGTTATACGCAATTAATGAATCATTGAACACTACATCGAAAACTAATGATATATGTTGGCTAATTGAACATAATAAAAAAAGTGATTGGCTCCTGCATCTGCCAACAGATCCCTGCCTTCTCTCCAATAAAGCTCTGCATTTTCTCGAGTTTATCAGTCTCTCTCACTCATCACCTCATCCCCAGATTCCCTAATGTCAGACCCTCCTTCCACTACCTCTTAAAATTGTTACCTTACTAGAAGTGACTTGTAGACACATAATATGAACTTCAGCAGCTCCCTCCCCAAGACCAGACCCATTCCCTCATGTGGTACCTCTGGCTCTCTTGTCCCCCATCTCTTCCTCTGTGTCATATTCCCAGGGGCCTTCCATGTTTACTTATTTGTCACATTTGCATGAGGATGACATCTGGATACATCTGTGTAATTGTTGACATTCACCTTGCACACCTGTAACCGGCAGGGCTGAGGGAGACCTGCTTCATTCTGGGCAAAGTTCACAGCTTTGCTGCCTTTCATTTGAGATCTCAGAAAGTTTTCTGCCCCTAACCCAAGGAGAGAGTACCAAAGGATAAGTTTCAAATAGCTACTAAGTTTGTAAAGTCAGTCAGTTAGTTATATAGGTTGAATTTCTGTACCCCTATTAGAAATGCACCCCTTTTCCTCCCTCCCCCTGCCCCTCTCGCTTCCTTACTCACACTCTGTTTTTCTCCTTGTCCCCCACAGAGGAGCATTTGCATAAGCCTCACCCCAGCCTAGCTGAATTAGCAATGCCGAAGCCCCTACAATCTGATACATAAATGTAGAACTCTTTAAAAAAAAAAAGTTTATGTATTTATTTGACAGAGAGTACAAGCAGGGGGAGCAGCAGAGGGAGAGGGAGAAGCAGGCTCTCTGCTGAGCAGAGAACCCAATGCGGGCTGGATCCCAGGACCCTGGGATCATGACCTGAGCTGAAGGCAGATGCTTAATCGACTGAGCCACCAGGTGCCCCATAAATGTAGAACTCTTAAATCTTACATCTATCTATAAAGTGTGCTTTTCTTTTTTTTCTCTCTTCTTTCTTCTTCCTCCTCTTCTTTCCTTTTCCTATTCCTCCTTCCCTTTCTTTTTCTTTTACCTTTTAAATTTTATTTACTTTTGCTTCCCCAGACCTGTGTTGATTGAGTCATCAAAGTTCTCAGGCTCTTCTGAATAAGAATCTTGATGTCTCTGTTTCCATAGAGTAACTTTCTTGTCTCAGATGAGATTATGATTCACCAAACTAAACCACTAGTGGATTACCTTTTCCGTACTCTGGAAACTTAGTGTGGACCTGCCTTCAGTGTTCTCTCACCCAGTCCCCTAATGAAAAAATTTGATGTGCATCAATTTCCCCATCAGTCTGTGTCCTCCCACACGTTAGGGAAGAGAAGCATGGCACTAAGCTCAAAGCCTGACTTTCTTATTCAGTGGTAGCCACATAATTTCTCTAGGCTAAATCCCATATCTATAAATTAGAAAGGAGGTAGACATGATCATCTAAGGCTCCTTTAAGCTTTAAGTTATCTTTTTCTCCTGGTTCAGCTTCCATATCTGGAAACATCCTCGTAGTAACTAATTTCTCCCTGTGATGCTTTGCCTTTTGTAGAGAGAAAGGATTCCCCTGATGATAATGACCAAATCTCTTTCTCTGACCAATTTCACAATAATACCTCATACAGAGTTTACAAATCCTTCTTTTGTTTTAGCTCTCATTTTAAAAAGTTCTTATAAATCCACTAAAACCATTAAGCCATTTACTAAACTATCTTAAAGGGATGTGTGCGTGTGTGTGTGTGTGTATGTGTGTGTGTGTGTTGTGTTGTATTGGAAGTGGGGTCAGGAAGAGAGGCAGTATGACCCAGAGTGACCTGACATAATAAAGTTTCATAGTAATATCTAATTACTGCTACTCACCTCTTTATTATTAATTCCACAATTCCAGCACATAAAATAACTTAATCATTTTCAGAATTTGCATGACTAATGGAGTGAGTTCTGATAGAATAAGGATAAGTTTCATAATTAGGTTTTGCCGGGAACTTGTATAAACCGGTCTATTTATAATTTGGTCAGCTCCTGATTTTTAATGAGGGCACTGAGAGTGACTGAAGCCTCTGGCAGCATTCACTTCATATTTTAATTACCACAGTAATTCTGACAATTACACACATGTCATAAATCACATCATAATAACCCATAAAGAAAGTATATTTAATTACTGAAAGGGGAGTTCTCAGATTAAACAGGTAGATGGGATGTGCTAAGATATGAACCATATTTGAAAACTGAGCTGCCTGATTCTGAGACATGGAAGAACCTGACTCTGAAACTTGCATTATAGAGAATAAGGAAAGCCATTGCCAAATTTCCAGTTTTAGCTCCAACATGTAAAGACTTTTGAAGTCATCACTTCTGTTCTTATAACAGGGAAAAAACAAAACAAAACAAAAACCAAAAAAAACCTGAACAAACTGAAAATTAAAGACTTTTCTTCACCTATCAGAGAACTGAGGTTTGCAGGGCAAACCATCATCCTGAAATCTGGAGAGTCACAGCAGAGATCACTTACCTGGGGAGAGAGCCACTGGAGCCATAAACTGGTATGAACACTTAAATGGTAATTTTGATGAATTCCTGGGGGTCTGATGTGGATTAGGTGAAGAGTGAGAAACTCCTTGGGGCTGCAGGCTTCCAGGGACCTCCACACTTTTGGGGATTTTATCTCCAGGAACTCTACCAAAGTCTCATAGTAAAGAGCCAGAAAAATACCCTCAGTAATTCTGACAGCAGAAGGGGAACAGTAATTGTGGTGAAATAAACCCAGGGGTTCACTATAACACAAGCCTACTCCCTAAAGGAAAAGATTTTACCAGTGCCTCTCAGGTGAGGGAATGGCATTTGTCCCTCTTGTGCCTTCTTTCTCACCTGAAGAGAGCAGAGTGGAGCTAAGATACACTTGTGAAGATCATAGCTTCAACATACAGGGCTACTGAAAACTGAGATTTAATCACAGTTAAATCTCTCCTCTCCCCTCTCCCATACTTCACCACCATACCAACAGGGCTCAAATATAATGACAGCGGATTATAGTTGAAAATGTTGCAAGGTGCAGAATATGCAAGAAACAGTTCTCAGAGAAACACAAAGACAAATGAGACAAAAGCAAGGACACTAGAGGAATTTGAAGCCTCTGGGAACTTTAACAGTGAACGTTAAAAGTGCAACCGCTAGCCAGATTAACATAAAACCTCATACTCACATCTATTTACTTTAATCCCTATTATTTAATACATCATATCCGATTGTAAAAACAAAACAAAATAAAACATGCTAAAAGGCAAGAAAGAACACTATTTGAAAAGACAAAGCAAGTATTAAAATAAGACTCAGATATCTCACTAATTTGAAATTATCAGGCAGGGGATTTAAAATGAGTATGAGTGACATGTTAAGCTGTGTTAAAAGGAATCAAAACTCTAGGGATCAAAAGGAAATGCTAGAAATAAAAAATACCATAACAGAAATTTTTAAATAATTAAATTTTTAAAAATTGCCTTCATAGGCTCAGCAGTAGACTGAACAAAGCAGAAGAGAAAAAGAGTGAGCTTGAAGATATGTCATCAGAAATTTCCCAAACTGATATGAAAGAAAAAAAATAATGAAAAAGCAGAACAATATTGAAGAAATATGGGACAACTTCAAATTGTATAGCACATGCATTATTGGAATATGAAGAAAAGAGAGAATAGAGCAGAAGAAATATTTGAAGTAATACTGGCTGAGACCTTTCCAAAACTAATGACACCAAATCACAGATCCAGAAAGTTCAGAGAATACAAAGTATGATAAATATGAAAATATCTACATCTGTGCATAGCATATCAAACTACAAAAAACAAAACAAAGAGAAACTTGAGAAGGAAACCTGAAGGGAAAAGCTAGGCTACCTTGGAGGAACAAGGATAAGAAATATAGGGGTCTTATTTTCAGAAACTGTAGTATAGAAGAGAGTAAAGTGTTTTTGTCTATGGTGTAAGAAAATGGTCCAGTTTCATTCTTCTACATGAGGCTGTCCAGTTTTCCCAATGCCATTTACTGAAGAAACTGTCTTTTTTCCATTGGATATTCTTTCCTGCTTTGTCAAAGATTAGTTGATCATAGAGTTGAGGGTCCCAGCCATCAGAAAGAAAGAAAAGAAAGAAAGAAGAGAAAGAAGGAAGGAAGGAAGGAAGGAAGGAAGGAAGGAAGGAAGGAAGGAAGGAAGGAAAGAAAGAAAGAAAGAAAGAAAGAAAGAAAGAAAGAAAGAAAGAAAGAAAGAAAGAAAGAAAGAAAGAAAGAAAAGAAGAAGGAAGGAAGGAAGAAAAAGAAAGAAAGAAAGAAAGAAAGAAAGAAAGAAAGAAAGAAAGAAAGAAAGAAAGAAAGAAAGAAAGAAAGAAAGAAAGAAAGAAAGAAAAGAAAGAGAAAGAAGAAAGAAAGAAAGAAAGAAAGAAAGAGAAAGAAGAAAGAAAGAAAGAAAGAAAAAAAGAAAAGAAAAAAGAAGAAGGAAGGAAGGAAGAGAAAGAAAGAAAAAGAAAGAAAAGAAAGAAAGAAAGAAAGAAAGAAAGAAAGAAAGAAAGAAAGAAAGAAAGAAAGAAAAAGAAATTTTACCATTTACAATGATGTAGAGGGAACTAGAGGGTATTATGCTAAGTGAAATAAGTCAATCAGAGAAAGACAATTATATAATTTCACTCATATGTGGAATTTAAGAAAGAAAACAGAAGATCATAGGGGAATGGAGGGGAAAATAAAATAAGAAGAAATCAGAGAGGGAGACAAGCCATAAAAGACTCTTAATTCTAGGAAACAAACAGGGTTGCTGGAGGGGAGGAGTGGGGGAATGGCCTAACTGGATGATGGGCATTAAAGAGAGCACATGCTATAATGAGCACTGGGTGTTATACGCAACTGATGAATAACTGAACTCTACCTCTGAAACTAATGATACACTATATGTTAATTAATTGGGTTTACATAAAATAAAATTTAAAAAATAAAAAAAGAGTGAAGTGAAGTATTTAAAGTATTGGTAGAAAAAACCCATCAACCTAAAATTTTATATGCAGTGAAATTTTCCTTCAGAAGTAAAGGAGAGGGGCACTTCAGTGGCTCAGTCAATTAAAGGTCTGACTTCAGCTCAGGTCATGATCTCCCAGTCCTGGGATTGAGCCCCGCCTTCGGCACTCACTCAGAGGGGAATTTGTTTGTCCCTCGCCCTCTCTCTCTGCCCCTCCTGCTTGTGCTCTCTTTGTCTCTCTCTGAAATAAATAAAATCTTTGAAAAAAAAAGAAGAAGCGAAGGAGAAATACTTTTTCAGATGAACAAAAACTTAGGGAATTCATCACCAGAAGACCTGCCCTGCAAGAAGAGTCAAAAGAAGGCAAGAAAGTAAGAAGGTATTTTCAGGAAGAAGGAAAGTAATATAGGTCAGAGACTCAGATCTACATTAAAAGAGCATTACAGAAGGAATAAATTAAGATAAAATAAAATATTTTTCTTATTCTTAATTGATCTAAAACATACTTGTTTAAAGTAATGATAGTAAATTGTATTGGTGATGATAACATATATATACATGAATAATAGCAATGTCATAAGAGAGTAGATGGAGATATTGGGAATACTGTATCATAAGCTACCAACACTACACATGAAGCATTATAGTGTTATTTGAAGATGGACTTAGATTAGTCAAAAATGTATATTGCAAATTTAAAGGCAACTCCTGATTTTTTTAGTACAAACAATATGCTAAGAGAGGAGATAAAATGGAATAATATAAAATGCTCAATTAAAACCAGAGAAGGCAGGAAGAAAGGTGTGGGAGAAAAACAAATACAACAAATAGCAACAATTACAAACATGGTAGATAATCCAACTGTATCAATAATTGCTTTTAATAAAAGTGGTATAAATAAAACAGCTAAAAGACATATTGTCAGAGTGAATAAGGAAACTGAACCTAACTATATGAAACCCAGTTTAAATATAAATATTTATATAAAATATAAGAATAAATATCTATAAGAAACCCATTTTAAATATAAATATTCCAATAGGTTAAAAATGAAAAGATGGAGAAAGATAAACTGTGCTAACACTAATGAAAAAAAAGCCTGTATTTTAGTCAAAGAAGGTTCAAAACAAGGAAAATGGATAAAGAGGGGCATTACATGATAAAGAGGTCAATCCTTCAAGAAGATATAATAATCCTAAATGCATATGTACCTAAAACCAGAGCATCAAAATACATGGAATAAAAAATTCATAGAACTGAAAGAGGAAATAAACAAATCCACTCTTAAAGTTGGAGATTTAATGACCCCTTTTTCAGTAATTGATCAAGTTAGCAGAAAATCAGTAAGGATATAGTTGCTCTAAAAAGGATTATCAATCAACTTGATCTAATTGACATTTGTAGAATACTTCAACAATAGCAAAATATACATTCTTAAGTACACAAAATAGATGACATTCTGTAGGGCCATACTGCATTCTTGGCCAATATATTAACAAATTTTAAAAGAATCAAAATCATACAAAATCTGTTTTCAGAACTCAATGGGAATTAAAATATAAATCAACTACAGAAAGAGCTGGAAAATCCCCCAACTATGTGGAAATAAATAAATTCTAAATAGCACATAGGTCAAAGAAGAAGTCTAAAGGAAATTTTAAAATGTTTTGAGCTAAAGAAAAATGAAAATACAAATTATCAAAATTAGTGGGATAAAAAAACAGTGTCTAAAAGGAAATTTATGACACTAAATGAATATATTTAGAAAAGAGAGAACTAAAATCAACAATCTAAGTTTCTACCTTAAAAAAAAATTTAAGGCTAAACTAAGCAGAAAAGTAATAATGGAATTAGAGGATAAATCAATTAAAATTAAAACAGAAAAACAAAAGAGAAAAATCAAAACCCAAATGTAGTTCTTTGAAAATAACAATACAATTTTTAAACTTCTAGCCAGACTAAATGAAAGAGGGGTCACAACTACTGATTCTGTGGACATTAAAAGGATAATTCAGGAACTATATTAACTCTATGCAAAGAATTTGATAATTTAGATGATACAGAACAATCCTTGAAAGACACAAAGTACCAAAACTCACACAAAACTCTTTGAATAGATCTATATGTATTAAATAAATATATCCAATGATTAATACCCACCCATCTCCCCACCCTCAGGAGGTTTTACTGGTGAATTCTACCAGGCCAGTAAGAAATGATATCAATTCTCCACAACCTCTTTCACAAAATAGAAGGGCATACTTCCTAACTCAAGACCAGCATTATCTTAATACCAAAACCAGATATAGATATTATGAGAAAGGAAAACTATAGGCCAGTATCTCACAGGAACATAATGCAAAAATTCTCATCAAAATGAAAGCAATTCAAATGCAATAATATAGAAAACGAATTTTTATTATGCCCATGTAAGATTTATTCCAGCTACATGAGGCTGGTTGAACATTGAAAAATCAATCAATGTAATCATCTACATGGCATACTAAAGAAGAAAAATCATATGACCATTTCAATCAATGCAATAAAAGCATTTGACAAAATACAACATTCACTCATGATTTAAAAAAAAAAAACCCTCAGCAAACTAGGTAAAGAGAGCCTACCTTCCTCAACTCAGTAACGAATATCTATGAAAAACATACAGGTAACATCATACTTAATGATCAGAAACTGGATGCTTTCCACTTAAGATCAGATACGAGGCAAGGATATACCCTCTCATCACTCCTATTTAACAATATATTGGATGTTCTACTAAGAGAAATAAGGCAAGAAAGGGAAAATAAAAGTTACACAAATAGAAAAGGAAGAGGTAAAAGTATCTTTCTTTACAGATGACATGACTGTCTCTGTAAATATTGCAGAGAGTCTACAAAAATATACTTGCAACTATTATGTAAGAATAGCAGTCTTATAAGGTTAATATACAAAAATCAATTATTTTCCTGTATCCCAGCCACAAACAATTGGAATTTGAAATTTTAAAAATACTGTTTACAATGGTGTCAAAAGAAAATTACATATGCATCACAAAATATGTACCAGATCTATCCAAATAATGCAGAATGATTCCATATTCATAAATTTGAAGACTGAGTATTTTTAAGATCCCAACTTGATTTTAGGATCCCAACTTGATCTACAGCTTCCACACAATCCCAATCAAAACTCCAGTGAGCTATTTTGTAGATATTTACAAAATGATTGTAAAATTTATTTGAAAAGGAAAAGATCTGGAATAGCCAACACAGTATTGAAGAACAACAAAGTTGGAGGACTCATGCTTCCCAATTGCAAGGCTTACTCTCTTAGAGAGCTAGATTACTCAAGACATCATAATATTGGTAAAAGAATATATATTAACCAATATAAAACAAACTAAAACCTAGGGCCACACAAATGTGATAAATTGATGTTTGACAAAGGAGCAAAGGCAATTCAATGGAAAAAGGATAGTATTCTCAACAAATGGTAATGGAACCATTCAATGTCCATATGCAAAAACCAAAACCAAAACCAGCCAAACAAAATGTAGATATATACTATTATATCTTTAACAAAAATTGGATCAAAATAGATTACACATCTAAATGTAAAATGCAAAGCTATAAAACTTATAGAAGAAAACATGGGAGAATGTCTAGGTGAAGTTGGGTTTGTGGATGAGTTTTTAGATAAAACATCAAAAGTACAATCTAGGAAAGGAGATATTATAACATCAGTAAATTTGAATCGATTAAACTCAAAAGCTTCTGTTCCTTGAAAGACACTGTTAAGAAAAATGAAAAGATAAGCCAGAGCAAATATTTGCAAAACACATATCCCATAAAAGACTTGTATCCAAAATAAATAAAGAACACCTAAAATTCAGTAAGAAAAACAATCTAATTAAAAATGAGCAAATAGCTAAAAGGACACCTCAACAAAGAAGATATACAGATGGAAAATAAACATATAAAAAGATCCTCAACTCATTCGTCATTACAGTAAGAACATCAACAAGATACCATTATATAACTTTTCATTTGGCTAAAATTCAACAAAACTGATAATACCAATTGCTCCCAACAGTGCATAGCAACAGAAATTCTCATTCATTGATTGTGGGGATGAAAAATATCAGTCACTTTGGAAGACAATTTGGCAGTTTCTTACAAAACTAACCATAGTCTTAACTATTAAATCCACTAACTGTGCTCTTAGGTATTTACCCAACTTCTTTGAAAACTTATATCCACACAAAAACCTATACATGTGAATGTTATAGCATCTTATTCATAAACACCAGAAAGTGCAAGCAATGAAGCTATCTTTTAATAAGTGAATGGATAACAAACTGTGCTGTTCAAAGAATGGAATTTTATTCTGTAATTAAAAAAATAAAATATCAAGCCACAGAAAGACATGGATAAATCTTAAATGCTTATTGCTGAAAGAAAGGAGTCAATCTGAAAAGGCTACATATGTTATGATTCAAATTATATGATATCTGGAAAAGGCAAAACTGTGATAGTAAAAACAAAAGCCATTACCTACCTGGGTAAACTCAGGCTAAATGGTTGCCCATGAACAAGATAAAATTTGTGTACGTTTTGAAACATAGCATGATGTACCATTTGTTCTCCCATGAATTCATTACACTGCAAAAATGCATTTTTTCAAAGAATTTCCAATACTTTTGCCTTTGTGAATGCCGTTTAAATGGAAGGAGCTGGCAATATTTGCTTGCTTTCAAGTCCTCTCAAGGATTGGTATTCCTATCATATTGGTTATTTGCCACTCATTGCAGTTTGTTTTTCATTTTGATCAGCTTTGATTGGCCTTCCAGGAAAGGATGTATGCCAACCAAATGGTCATATGTTACTTTACAATAAAACTACATAAATACTCAAGTTGGCATGGCCAGTCTATCCCTCCTTATTCACTGAACAATAATGGGATCTTAATCAAGTTACCTAGCTTCCTAAAATTTCTCATTTGAAAATAAGGTCATTTGTAGGATTAGCAATAATAAATGTGAAGTGCCTAGCACAGTGCCTTCCAAATAGTGCTTATTCAATACATGATACTATTATAAAACATTATAACCTGAAATTTGCTTGAAGAACATGAAATTAGAGCAGAATGAGTTAGTTGAATAATTCTGTTGCATCTACATGTCGGGACCAGAGCTTCCTCTCCGACCTGTTGCCAAATAAGTTTGAGTCTAGGAATGAGGGAAAGTTTCCTATGGGAAGAATTTAGATAGGTGATATTGGCTCCAGTAGCTCCTCATTTCCTAGGTTGAAGGGAGTTTATTCAGAGAATATTTCTTCAAAAATGGTGTTTATGAGATCCATTTACTAAATCATGATCATATTCAACCTGCTATCCTGAACATTTTTCCTTGGAATCTAGGGGTATTAGATAATCTCTTGGTTTGTTCGCTAATACATCCAATAGTATTCATCATGTGGATTTTATTACTTTAAATTTCACCTGTTATTTTACAGTTTTGGGGGAGGCACATCTCAATGTAATCACTATATATCTACAAATAGATGAATTTCCCCAACATCGTGGAAGGTGATGGGAGGAAAATTATAAGGAAGTTTAATTTTATTTTTGAGTTGACTTTCTTAGTAGTAGGAGAGTTGCTGGACTTTTAAACCTTTTTAACTTTTAAACCAATAAAATGTGGCAACACAACTGGTGACGTTTAGAGATACAGTCAATGGCTCTCATCAGTTATTCAGTCTCCAAACACTGTCAACAAATATTTATTGGGAATTTAATAGATGCCCCCAGTAATTTCAATGTGGAAGACACTGTGCCAGATGCCAGATCACACATGTGATCTCTGTTCTCATGGAACTTGATAGAACATGTAAAGGTTCTCTGTAAGCCTTAGAGAGGAAATTCAAACAGTACCTCATCTTCTATAAATCTCAATGTTATATGAGATAATCATTACAAGATTTTTCGATCTCAATGAGGTTTGGAATGAATCATTCTGGATAGCTTTGCCTAGAACTTACTTATCTAAGTATTATTATTTAACAAGTTTAGATAGAAATAATCCTAGAAACATAGGCAATTTCCTGGTTCTTTATGGAAGAACTATAATCGAACTTCTTCTAAGCTATTCAATTATCATTATGGCTGTCAGTGATCATATGTATTATGGTACACAGCACAATTAAAGTCATTGAATTGGAGGAGAATTTGACCCTACAAGAAAATAAATAGTAGAATACTATAGTAGTGCTATAATACATATAAAAATAATGAATAGTACAGAATAAATAGAATTCTATACTTTGTTTTTGTGGTTACTTTGTTTTTATTGAAAGCTTTATTGAGATATAATTAATATACTTTAAACTTCACCCTTTAAAGTGGTTTTTAGTATAGTCACAGTGGTTTTTAGTGGTTTTTAGTATAGTCATAGAGTTGTCAACTATCATGAGTATCTAAGTTCAGAATGGGTTCATCACTCCCAAAGAAAACTTCATAGCCATTAGCAGTCACTTCCCTTTCATCCCTCCTCATACCCTCTGATAATCACTAATCTACTTCCTACTTTTATGGATTTTTCTATCATAAACATTTCATGAAAGTTCAGTGATACATTATGTGGCCTTTTTTACCTGGCTTCTTTTACTTAGTATAATGTTTTCAAGGTTTATAGCATGCCAATCCTTCATTCTTTTTAGCACTGAATAATATTCCAATGTATCAGCACACTATATTTTGTTTATCCATTTGTCAGTTGATAAATATTTGGGTTGTTTCTTTCCTTCACTATTATGAGTAGTGCTGCAATGAACTTTTGTGTCTGGGTTTTGTATAAACACATTTTCAATTCTCTTTGTATAAACGCATCTTCAATTCAATTGGGTATATACTTAAAAGTATGGGATATAGCAATGTATGAAAGGTCTAATTTCTCTCCATCTTAACACTTGTTATTATGTGTCTTTTTGATTATAGCCATTCTAGTGGGTGTGAAGAATCTCGTTGTTTTGATTTGAGTATCTTTGATGGCTAATAATTTTGAGAACCTTTTCATCTGCTTAATGTTCATTTGCATGTTTTCTTTGAAGAAAGGGCTATTCAAGACTTTTTAAGCATTTTTAACTGAGTTATCTTTTTGTTGTTGAATTGTAAAGTTATTTATATGTTCCTGATAAAGTCCTTCATCAGATATATTATTTGCATATATTTTCTCACATTTCATGAGTCGTCTTTTCACTTTCTTCATGGAGTCCTTTGAACCACAAAGTTTCTATTTTAATGACATCCAAATTTTCTATATTTTCTTTTATTGCTTGTGCTATTTGGTGTTATGTCTAAGAAACGATTGCCTAATCCAAGGCTTTGAAGATTTACACCTGTGTTCTTCTAAGAGTTTATGCTTTTAGCTCTTAACATTTAAGTCTTTGATCCAGTTTGAGTTAATTTTTGTCTAAGGTATAAGGGAAGGGCTCACCTTCATTCTTCTGCCTGTGGATATCCACTTGTCTCAGCAGTATTTGTTGAAAATGCTCTTCTTTGCCCCATTGAATTATGCTGGTTTCCTTATTGAAAGTGAATTGGCCACTAATGAAAGGGTTCTTTTCTGGATTATTAATTCTGTTCCATTGATCTATATGTTCATCCTTATGACAGTAACATAATACCTTTATTAATGTAATTTGTTATTCAGGAAATGCGATTCCCCAACCTTCTTCTTTGTCTAGATTGCTTTGGTTATTCTAGGTTCCTTCAATTTCCATATAAATTTTAGGATCAGTTTGTCAGGTTATCTTAAAAAAATATAGCTAGAATTTTGATAAAGACTGAGTTAAAATTTCAGATCAATTTGGAGAGTATTGTCATTTTAACAGTACTTAGTCTTTCAATCCATGAGCATGGGATGCCTTTCCATTTCTTTAGAACTTCTTTAATTTCTTTCAACAAAATTTTGCAGTGTTCACTGTACAAATCCTGCATAACTTTTGTTAAATTTATTCCTGAGTATTTTAATTTTTTGATGCTGTTGTAAATGGGATTGTTTTTTCGATTTATTTTCAGATTGTTCATTTCTAGTATATAGACATGCAATATATTTTTTTATCAATCTGTATCCTGCAAACTTGCTAAAGTTGTTTATTAGTTTTAATAGATTTGTGTGTGTATTCCTTAGGATTTTGCATGTATGGATAAGATAGTGTCATATGCAGACAGTGTAACTCTTACTTCTATTTGTCTTATCTGGATTCCTTTTCCTACCTTCCTTCCTTCCTTCCTTCCTTCCTTCCTTCCTTCCTTCCTTCCTTCCTCTTTTCTCTCTCTCTCTTTCTTTCCCTGATTGTCCTGACTAGAACTTCCAGTACAATGTTGAATAGAAACAGTGAGAGTTGACAACTTTTGTCTTGTGCCTAATCATAGTATTTTTTTCCCGGTTTTCAAGATTCTCTCTTTGTCTTTGGCCTCAACAGTTTTATTATAATGTATCTAGGTGTGAATCTCTTGGCAATTATCCTACTTGGAGTATGTTGAACTTTGTAAACATGTAGATTAAGGTTTTCATCAAATTTGGGAAGTATTTTTTCATTATTCCACCAAATACTCTTCCTGCCCCTTTCCCTTTATTCTCTTTCTGAGATTCTCAGAAAGTGTAAGTTGGTACACTTGATATCCTAGTTTTCTGAAGCTCTATTCATATTTCTTCATTCCCTCCCCATTCTTTATATTGGATAATCTCCATTGACCTATATTCAAGTTTATTGATTTCCTTCTGCCAGTTCAAATCTTTTGTTGAGCCCCTGCAGTAAAAATATTTTCCACCCAAAAAACAAATAATCCAATTAAAAATGGACAGAAGACATGAACAGACATTTTTCTAATGAAGGCATGCAGTTGGCCCACAGACACATGAAAAGATGTTCTATATCATTCATCAGGGAAATGCAAATCAAGTCTATAATGAGATATCACCTCACACCTGTCAGAATGGTGAAAACTAAAAACACAAGGAACAACAAGTGTTGGTGAGGATGTGGAGAAAAAGGAATCCTCATGCACTGTTGGTAGGAATGGACATTGGTGAACCACTGTGGAAAACAGTATGGGTGTTCCTCAAAAAATTAAAAATAGAACTACCCTATGATCCGGCAATCACACTATGGGGTATTTACCCAAAGAACATGAAAACACTAATTTGAAAGATACTATACACCCCTGTTTATTGCAGTATTACTTACAGTAGTGAAACCATGGAAGCAGCCCAAGTGTCCATCAATAGATAAATGGAGGAAGAAGATTATATATTTTCCATATGGAAGAATATTATTCAGCCATAAAAAAACAATGAAATCTTGCCATTTACAATAACATGGATGGAGCTGGAGAGTAAATGTTAAGTGATATAAGTTAGTCAGAGAAAGAAAAATACCATATCATTTAACTCATGTGTGGAATTTAAGAAACAAAACAAATGAACAAAGGAAAAAAAGAGGGAGAGACAAACCAAGAAACAGACTCAACTACAGAGAACAAATTGATGGTTACCAGAGGGGAGGTAGGTGAGGGGATAAGTGAAATATGTGATGGGGATTAAGAAGTGTCCTTGTTGTGATGAGTACTAGGTGATGTATAGAAGTGTTGAATCACTATATTGTAAGCTTGAAACTAATATAACACTGTTAACTAACTGGAATTTCAAAACTTAAAAAATATGTTTTCAATTATTATATTTTTCAACTTTTCCATTTTGGTTCTTATTTTCTGTCTCTTCATTGATATTCTGTATTTGGTGATACATTGTTCTTATAATTTTCTTTAGTTCTTTAGCCATAACTTCCTCATGTTTTTTACTATATTTATAATACCTGCTTTAAAAATCTTTGCCTCGTAAGTCCAGGGTCTGGGTTTCCTCAGGGACAATGTCTCTTGACTGCTTTTTTGCTATGTATGAGCCATACTTCCTTGGTATTTATGTCTTATACTTTCTTGTTGAAAGCCACACGTTTTTAATAACATAAAATGGCAACTCTAGAAATCATTTCCCTCCCTCACCCCAGAGTTTGCTGTTGGTGGTATTCCTGTTGTTTGTTTGTTTCATAACTTTTCTGAAATAATTCTTTAAAGTCTGTATTCTTTGTGGTGTGTTGACACCAAGTCTCTACACACTCAGCTTTGTGGTTAGCTAATGATTGCACTGAGATTTCCTTAAATGCCTTGAACCAGTAAATCTCTCCATCTTTACGAAGGGGCTCTGTGTGCATGTTGGGGAATGCCTTCAGCACCCTAGCAGCTTACATCTCTGTCTTAGCCTTCACTTCTTGTTTGTGCAGATTCTCAAGAAGTAAGACATTAGGGATGTCTTACTTATTGGGCATCATGTGCACAGTCCTGTACATGCAGGTGGCTCCTTTTAGATTCCTAGAATGAATAAATCAAAGCTTTCAAAGCTCCCATGGACTTCCCATTCTCGATCTTTTCTGTTAAAGGATTTTTGGCTCTCCTTTTGTTTGCCACACTGTATCTCTTTTTCAATTATCTGCAATTTTAAGCACTACTGCTCACCAGTTTTGGAAAATTCTCCAGGGGAACCAGCTATTCCCACTGAGGAAGCTCCGAGTCAGGTCACATAAAGACAAGGTTGGGCACCTGGGTGGCTCAGTTGTTAAGCATCTGCCTTCAGCCTTGAGCGCCGTATTGGGCTCCCTGCTCCACGGGAAGCCTGCTTCTCCCTCTCCCACTCCCCCTGCTTGTGTTCCCTCTCTTGCTGTCTCTCTCTCTCTCTGTCAAATAAGTAAATAAAATCTTTAAAAAAATAAAAAGACAAGGCTTTATTTGTGGGTGGTTCTCTCCAAGGAGCTGTCATAAAACTGAAATAATGGCATTTATTATATTGTTATATATATATTATATATTATTGCAATATTCCTTATTACAGTAAAGTACTGGTTTAAAAAATTAGAAAATTTAAAAAGACTATTTAATCACAGCAGAATTTGCAACAAAAGCTTATGATAACCAAGCAAGGAAAGTCATTTACCAATGGTAAGTCAATTAAATTGTTTTTGCAACAGTCAATAAGGGTGTCCAGAGAAAATAAAGTTGTTTAATACTATTAACCTTTCAGCAAAAACAGTTGCTTGAAAAGTCGACATTGGGAGTAATGTTAATAGTCAATTAAAAAACAAGGCAAATGATTTTGAGTGGTGTCCCTTGGCTCCTTGTGAGTCAGCAAATGTTACTGATACTGTTTAGTTGTTGTTCATTAAGGGAGCCAATGCTGAATTTGAAGGAACTGAAAAATTAGCTTCTGTGAATAGTCTGCATGGCACAACTACCTCTGAAAATGTCTTCCAAAAAGTTGAAAAAACACTAATCCAATTCAATCTGAAGTGGAACCTGCTAGGATGTATAAAAAACTGATGGTGGTCAAAAACACATGTAGAACAGGAAAAAAAATCCTACTTCAACAGATTTACAAAACTTGTGAAATGAAAGTTACGTAAATACTATCATTATTCATTGTATTATTCATCAGCAGGTGTTTTGTGGAAAATATTTGAATTTATCATATTTATTTGGCCAATATTGTCAATGGTGAATTTCATTTGCTCTCATGGACTTTACTCTTAGTTCTGTGAATTTTTCTCAGAAATATAAATTGAATATTTTGACTTACCCTACCACAAAGCAGTTCAAGAGCTTAGCAATGATTTTTTTGGGCTCTAAGTCAAGATTGAAATTTTTCTGGAGAATTGCCCTAGATCACTATTATAGAACACTAAGTGGTTTCAAAACTTAGCATTCATTGTAGGTTTTACAATGTTTCTTAATGAAACCAGCATAACATTAAAAGACAAAACAGAGCTTATATGTGAAACTTATTCTATGATAAAGTCATTACAATGACAATTATTATTCTTTGAATCACAAATAATGCCTTCCTATCATGTCAAAAGTTAAAACAAGAAGTGAGATCACTATCTCCACACAAATTTGCAGTTGACAGATTTTCTGATCTCAGTTCCAGGAGTACGTTTTGTTTTTGTTTTTGTTTTTGTTTTGACCTCAACAGAAGTGCAAAGGAAATTTATATTTTTAAGTTCATTTAACTTTGCAATTGAGGCGTTCCCATCTAACCTTCCATTGCATGTGATTAACCTGCCATATAATGACCTACTACAAGACAAATACTGAGAGAAGAGTCTAATACAGTAAATGCCTATGCTCAATTAGAATCATATGCTCATGGAATACTGTCAGTATTTGGCAGTACCTATCTGTGTAAACAGACATTTTCAAAGATTATATATGCTAAAACTTATTAGGGTCAGCATTAACATATGAACATTTGCAATTAATTTTGAATACAGAGAACACTAACTCTAAATGCCAATTAAGGAAATTCTCTTTTATAATGTCTTTGTTTTTATTAGATCTGTAATACAAAAAAAAAATCTCCCCCTTCCTCTTCTTCCCCTCCTCCTCCTTTTTGTTCTTCTTCACTATTATTTAATTATATTTTGAATATCATCAATGAGAAATTGTGAAAATTTAATTTCTCTTTTTTATAGTACTACCTGCATAATATCCCTTTTGCCTCTTGGCCTGTAAAATTTAACATACTTACTATCTGCCCAGCCCCTTCACAGAAAATAACTTGTTGATCCTGTTCTAGATAGAAAAGTTGATAGTATCTCATCAGATGTCTAGAAATAATAAGTAAAGATTAACTTTAGGATAACTTCACCAAGGCATTTATTTTCATCCCAAACTATTACCAAAAGTTTTGAGTTTAAATTAAAAGGTATTCAAGAGCTTGGAAAAGTAGAGGTTAATAAAGACTGCCCACATAAAAAGTGACTCTTCAATTACACAGTCTCCATTTTCCACTGAAATCAAAATTAATAATAATAATAATAACATAGAAGATTAAAGAATCAATGGGTAGAATAAAATAACCATTAAGACACTTGAAATCTGGTATGGTTATTGTTGGACTTTTGCCCTAGCATCTTGAGTGAGAGAGGATGGGTTCCTTTCAGATGCTCTAATGGAAGAGGTTGGAAGATTTCACAGAGCATGTAATTTCTTTATTCTTTCACAGAGTGATGAGAGCTCAGACATAATTTGGAATCTATTTCCATGGAGATTTTGATATGGAGGAAAAAGAGATGATAGGAAATCATTTGCATTCTTGCAAAATAGTCAAGAAAGTACTCATCAGGAAGGCAGATACCATTTTTATTTGTATTAAGTGCCTGTATAATTCTATACAAATGTCAATTTATTCTAATGTACAAAAGACAGAGTGACAGACAGCTGAAAGCTTTGACAATGCACTATTTTGGGTCTTCCATTTGGTCTACATTGGCAGTAAAGAGGGACATGCCTGAACTTCTGCCTGCTGGGTGACTAGTGCGTTGGACCATGGAATGATCTTGTCCCTTCTCTGAAACTGGGTGAGAAAGATCCAAGCCAAAACTCACTTATCAGCATGCATAGTCGTTTCATAGCACAGGAGACATTTAGGAGAAACATACAAAGGAATTTTATTTGGTGGTGATTTTTAAATTATAGCAAAGTTCCCAGAAAGTTTGTAGAACCATTCTCTTTTCTACTCTCTCCCTATCTCTCTCTTCCCCTCCCCCTTCCTCCTTCCCTCCCTCCCTCCCTCCCTTTTTTTCCTTCCTCCTTCTAAATGGCTGCAGCTAAGTAAACAACATTGGAAAGTTCCTTCTGGAGCTTAAGCAGTAGAGGTAAGAGGTAGAGCATCCAGATGGTTTCTTGATGCAACAGGCTCAGCTTCAGAAAATCCCGATGTCACCTTCATAGTGACACATAAGAGAAGTGAAGGATTTGACATGCTGCAGAAACTTAATTTCAAGTTAGAGGTGACCAGAACAAGATGAACATTCCACTTCTTTCCTCCTTTGTTCTCATTCATCCTTAACTTAAAGAGCTAAAACATAGGGAACCTCTAAGTGAGAGTGCCTGTGACCTTCCTGCCTTGTTAAGGCTACCTCATCCTGCAGATCCTCTTCTATGGCCCCCATACATGAAAAGACCCTAACTCTTACCTTTCATCCCTAATAACAGCTCAGATTTAATCACTTCTTCTTCTTGTTAAGGAACACTAACCACAGCCTTTTCCCTCCCACCAGAGGCTCCTACTTCTAACTTTTCACCTTTAATCAAGGCACGCCACTTTTAAAAAGGAGCCGTCATGTAGCCCATTGAGCAGAAGGAGGGCCCCATGTCCTGAGTGATCCCAAGTGGCCTCCCCCTCCATTATCCCCATTGCTTCTTGACAGTTCACTGGTGCTAAGTAAAATGTTCTAACACTCAGGATACCTTTATTCAATGGCCTTCCCTCCAGTGATGGCTTCCAGATGGGAGGAAATTTTAAAAGTTTGTAGCCCTCAACACATCATTAGATCCTTCCAGTGTTTCCAAAAATCTGTAGTCCCCAGCACACTGATAATCTCTCTCCATGTTGACATTCAGCAACAGGAATGTCAGAGAAACTAAGGAATGTAGATAAGGAGACTTCATAAACAACTTCTTATTTAGAGAGAAAACCCAATAGTATTCATGTACCCTGAAATTACTTGTGTTTCCTCTGCACAATTTGTACCTTTCCATTTGATACCCCTTCCCTGTCTCTCTCTCTCTCTCTCACACACACACATGCACACAAGCACATGTATACAAGCACACGCACACACTAAAACCAGTAACATTGTGGTGGATGCTATTTTTTCCTGTCTTAGTTTCTTCTGAAGGATTATGATTATTGGTAATTGCCCAGACCAAGCTTCTTACCTGGTGCCTAAGGAAATCGTTTTGGTCATGCTAATCTCTGACTCAAGCTCAATCCCATAAAACCTTAGAAAATGTATCAATACAATGAAAAATTAAAAACTAGCTAGTTTTCAGATATTTCAAATTCCTACTTCCCACCTCCATATCCCACCAAAAAAGTAAAAGTCTTTGGCCTGAAATTCACATTTGCTTCAGTAATGTATGTTAGGATCAAAAGTATCAGTAACTGACTTGACTGTTCAGTTCCTAGTCCACTGAACAGAGAAGACTGTATCCCAAACTCTGTGGAAAATATTTTTCATTTAGGCCAACCTCTGTGTTTGGCATGTCATTTGATATTTAGAAAGGTGTTGGGTGGTGTGGGAAAGAGCATCTAAAAATACAGCCTCATGCTGAAAAGATTGGCTATGGAGCTTGTTCTCCTGAGATGTGTGGCTTGCCCCAATCCCCAGGCTCTTCTACCCAGGGCACAAACTCCAGCCTTTATTAGAGGTACCTGCTGCTTCAGGTCACGCCTCATTTGTCCTCACATTGTAGAAAATCCCAAATGCAATATCCATAAGATATAAAGGGATTTAAATGAGGGTCTGTCTGGGGAATGGGCAAGGAAGAGGGAAACTGTCTTTTTTATCTTTCTCCTTGATCTTCTGTCTGGTAACCATTTAAATTCTGAGATGCCTACATGTATGTTTTCATAGAAAACGCTCTGCAGAAAGCTGTCAGTTTATAGTCATCAGAAATAAAGCAAAGCTTAACAGAGAGATGCTCAAATGTGCGTTCAGATGTGGGTTTATCTGATAGAAACACCATCCTATTCTTGCCTTCAAGAGTGGTCCTGGTCTGGGACCACTCTGACCTTGTGTTTCACTTCTAAGCAAGAGGGTGGAAAAAAATGTCTTTGTGGAGATTTTAAATTGTAAACATTGAAAACAGAGGCCATGGATTTGATAGACTCCATCTGTAAAGCAGCATTTAAAGGCAAACAGAACACTCTATTCTCAGCTGATTTGGTTTACATTAGCACAGAGTTTATATTCTCCTATGTAGACTAAAATAAGATTACACTGAACACAATGATATCTTGAATTTTAATATGTCTCCTTTTTAAAATGCCATTTACAGATTTTTAAAAAATCATACCCACAAACTTCACTATTAAAGTTTATAATACCACAATGATTTCTTATGCAAAGAATCAAGAGACAGGAACCAGAGGAAGGTTGGAAGATATGATTCTCTGTATGTTTTAAAACGTGGGTCTCTGAGCACCCAACTAACTTTTCTTCCATTGAACATCAACCAAACCCACCTGTAGACAGAGGTGTGGAAGGTTTTCTGGGCATGGTGTTTCAAGTGTTTTATTCTTCCTTCCCTTTTCCTCCCTCCTTAGGGGCTTTTCCCCATTCTGGTAGTATAGTGCCCAGTTTTAGGACTGAAAGTCTTCTGTCCTGGGAAACCCCAGGTCTGAGCACACAGTGGCAGCCATTCCCCTCTATTCCTAAGGCGTCCCACATGGCAACCAAGAGGACATGATGCTTTGGAGATAACCAACCTGCTGTCAAAACATGGAATATCCCACGAGATTTGAGGGCTGGTTTTCTTGCATTTTACCTGGTAGTAAATGAGTCTCAGCAATGATATCTGGTCAAACTGGAGGTTAAGGCACAGAGCCTGGTGCACACTTTTCCCTTCTCATGGAAAAGGAAGTCTTCACAGAGGCCTTTCTAACAGGGAAGGTGGACTGTGTTCAGTCCTCCTTCCTGAGATTCTTACATGGTCTCTTGGTCCTGAAAATTTCTCAGACCTCCCAGGAACCCTTTTCCATTTGCTAATACACAGGTTCCGAGGGAAATGGACTGTTAAAAATTATCCATGATTTTAAACCTTAAGTTTCTCTCCAAGGTAAAAAATAATGCCTTGTTATGAATAAGTGGCAACCAGGTGAAACCGAGAAAAATGAAATCATAATGTGGCCGTAAAGGCTCATGTTCTGAAATTTGACGATCGCATGCATGTAGTGTGTAAGGGTGTGTGTAAATGTGTGCAAGACAGAGAAAGAGACAGGCACAGGATAGAGTGGGAAGCACTGATTATACAACTTGCTCTCACATTCCCAAATTTTAGGTGATTGTCTTCTTCCCAGAACACAAAAGGTGGTAGTCAGAATTGACAATCAATTAGTATTTTCAGATTAAATATAAACTGAATAACCTCCGTCATTATATACGAGGTCATTAGAGAGAGGGCAGCTGTAGCCTGCAAGATACAAAATCCTTAGCAGCACCAAAGGCATCAATGGAACAGAGGATTTTCCCTCCATTTTTGGTGGGAACTTGATCACTACCTTCAAGATACAGTTTCAGTGGATTTTTTTGAAGATTGAACCAAGAAAGGCACTGAAACTCCTGGACACCCTGACACGTTACTCCCCGCTCCTTTCCAACACTCAGCCAAAGGACTTGTCTTTTCTATGCTAAGAGTTTGAAACTTGTTACTTTTATTTAACTCAAGTCTTGAGCAATATATATATATATATATAGTTCTGCATCCAGTCCAGAAAATTCCCTCCTAAGAATTTACAAGCCACCTATGGAGTTTTAAAAAGGCTTCAGATAGAATGGTTACATGCCAGGGTTTCCTAACACATCCAAAAATGAGGCCTGCGAAAGACAAAAAAAAAAAAAAAAAAAAAAAAAAAAAAAACCTGTCGGTGCCTTTTAAACTTTATAATAGATATTGTGAACAGTGGAGGATCTCATCCATTGGTAGATCATCTTCAAGAATAATCTGAGTCAAGTCTGTAAATTGGAGGAAATAATGACAGCAGACTTTTACACTCTTGGATACTGTGCTTTCTGACCTGGCACTGAAACCTACACCGCCTTAACAGAGGACTTCCTACATGGTTTGATCTCTTTCATCAGAAGCCACCATTGGAAACTAAAGGCACATGGTCCTTCACTTATATTTTCCTTTAAGTGATAGGATTCATACAGGATAAGTTGCTATGGACATGGAAGAATAAAAGTACTCTTCAGAATGGTTCCAGAAACCAGAGAGGAAAGAGCCTGCCTTCCTTAGCTGGGACAGATTCAAGCTTGTACTCACAAGGCAATTGGCTTCATGCATACTACAACAGCCCAGAAAAGGGCAGTCATCAGCAAAGAAAGCTGGAGCCCTCATTCCCATGCTGCTCTGCACATCCACAAGTGGACTGGCTACAAAAGCTATTCTCACCCAGCACACTAGACCTGTCAGCCTCTAAATATGGCAGTCAGAGACCTAACTCTGAGGACATTTCAGGATTTGATGCCTCCTGGATGCACCAAGGTAGAAGTATCCTACTTTGCTTGGGCAAGGAGAAGCCTATCTTGTGACCAGTGAACTCCCCTGCCCTCATCCCAAACATGTCCTGCTGAGGGCCTTCTCAAGTAACTCCTCCCATATTGCTTGCTAGCCTCTCCTACACAGAAAGGTCCCTCACCCAAGAGGCTTTTGCCTATGGTTAGGATGTGGCTTTTCCTTTCTGCCCTGGATGACCTGGATGGTGTTCTGTGGCTCTTTTTTCCCCTGATAGCATCAGCCTTTGTGTTCTAATCTTCATTTCCTAGTTAATAAGACTGCTAGTGCCACACATTCCCACAGATGATGTATTATTCTCTTTAGGAAGGTATATTTCTGCAAGGATCATGTCATTTGCAAGGCATATGGCAGAAGGGAGCTATAGTTAAGGGATGGTGAAATAAGTTGCATCAGGTTTTGGTTGGCAAGGACACCAGATGGATGCCTTTATGATGAAGTAGGGCTCCTCCAGCCTTTTCTTTTATGCAGGTCTCCAACAGGTGTTTCCTCTAAGGCATATCTGTTTTCCATAACATTAGAATGAAGAAAGATGTTGTCTGTGACAGCTTGTGTACATAGATCATGCTTTTATTATGATAGAAGAGTGTACAGTGATTGATTTGGTATTCCAAGTCAAGCTAAAATGTGCTTGGGAGAAGATCATTTTCCATTTGCCAAAAGGGCATTTAATTTTCAGACCAGGAGTCTTCATTTATTATGGGGATGGAGGAGGGGGCAGGAAGAGGGAGAAGGAGGGGAAAAGTAAAAAGGCTGAAGAAAGTGACCAGAAGAAAAATAGTAGCAGTTGTCGTAGATTTGGGTGCCGAGGGTAGGGAGCAGGAAGCCACCTCCCTGCAGGTAACTTGGTTATATTATATCGACATGACATCTGAGGGACAGTGTCTAGGAAGCTACAAGTGGAGAGAAAAATAGATTCTGTGAAGGAATAACATAGCCAGTTCTCCAGATCCTGATAAAAATCAAAAACAGACTGGTCTTAGGTGTGTTCCCTCGTGAGTTTCTTTAACCAGCTTGGCCTAAAGCCATCACCACTGTCCTATGTAGTATCATTAAAAGAGCCTGTGTGGCTCTTAGAATTTGGGGTTGGAGCTGCAGAGTTAAGGATATTTAAACCACCAAAAGGCATGTTAATTTGAAAGAATAAGGTAACCCATTTTGGTCAAACTGACCTTGAGGCTTACATTGCAACATCTTCTAGCCAGGTAAATGACTAGAATCCACTAAGTTTACAGGGATGTCATCAATGGGGAAGAATACAAAGGATTGCATCTTGGCCTTGGCCAATCTTGTTAGCAATAAGCTCTTAACTTTCCAAACTCTTCTCCCATGTCAGCTTCTCTGGGTCCTTTCTCTATCCCATTACTTTAAGTCTGACACTTCTAAGCTGACCATCTTAAGTTCCTTTGTCTGGAAAATTATGACTTAAGATAGTAATTTAGAAACTGACTAGGTTAAAGAGATCAAAATTGCTTGATATTATCCTAGAGTCTGAGTCTTTGGGCCAGGTGTTGAATAACAAACTGTATTAATTCACAGAAGAAAAAAAAAACCCTCACCTTGCAGCACAGAGCACAACATGTTGTATTTTTCCCAGGACATATAGTAAAATCTCGCAGGAGAGTGCTGTCATAACATACTGTTTACCACGGCTGAACCTACAGTGTGACACTATACAGTATGTCCCAAAAGGTATTTCAAGGATATTTTTAAATAAATAAATGAATAAGTAGATGGTAAATGTGTGTGGTCAAATAAGTGTAAAACACTGGATTATACAAACTTGAAAGGATTTCTTTTTTGTACGACTTTTTTGAACCTTTCATAACACTAAAGTGCAGTGTGACTCTCAAAGAGGGGACATTTTTCTCAAACTTTATTTGACTGCAGAAAGCATTTCCTCACAACTTCTCCAGTTACTAATATTCCATGCAACGTGTTTTTTAGAATTAGCATTTCTGTCAGAATAGGATGGATGTATGCTGTGGTAACAACCATGAAATCCCAGTGACTTAGTGCAACAAAGGTGTCTTTCTTTTTCACGTTACATGTCCAGCACAAGTCACTGAGGCCAAGGCACTCTGCTGTAGGCACTCATGTTCTCAGGCTGGTCATCACTACAGCGGGTCAGGAGTGAGCCTGAAGAATCACATGGGAGCTTGTCCCTACCTCAGCCATCACTTCTCCCATTTCATTGGTCAGAACTAGTCATGTGGCCCCATCTGGCTGCCCATCTGCTAAAGAAGGAAAGGAAGATTGGATCTTCTGAATATCAGCAATCTCAACCTCAACATTCCATTCAAATGGCAGCTTTACCATTTGTTAGCTCTTTGACCTTTATCCATAAAACAAGGAGTGGTCTTTAAAGTCTGGTAGAGACTGAAATGGTCACTAAGTATTTCAGTCACTTCCCATGTTCCTCAACCCCCATGAAGTTAGCAGGAGGCATGTGACTAATTCTGGTCAATGACATGTGATCAAAAATGTGTGTCACACCACGACCAAGTGGGATTTATCCCTGGGCTGCAGGGCTGGTTCAACATCCGCAAATCAATCAACGTGATACAATACATTAACAAAAGAAAGAACAAGAATCATATGATCCTCTCAATAGATGCAGAAAAAGCATTTGACAAAGTACAGCATCCTTTCTTGATCAAAACTCTTCAGAGTATAGGGATAGAGGATACATACCTCACTATCATAAAAGCCATCTATGAAAAACCTACAGCGAATATCATTCTCAATGGGGAAAAGCTGAGAGCTTTTCCCCTAAGGTCAGGAACGCGGCAGGGATGTCCACTCTCACCACTGCTATTCAACATAGTATTAGAAGTCCTAGCCACAGCAATCAGACAACAAAAAGAAATCAAAGGCATCCAAATCGGCAAAGAGGAAGTCAAACTCTCACTCTTTGCAGATGATATGATAGTTTATGTGGAAAACCCAAAAGACTCCACCCCAAAACTGCTAGAACTCATACAGGAATTCAGTCAAGTAGCAGGCTATAAAATCAATGCACAGAAATCAGTGGCATTCCTATACACCTACAACAAGACAGAAGAGAGACAAATCAAGGAGTCGATCCCACTCACAATTGCACCCAAAACCATAAGATACCTAGGAATAAATTTAACCAAAGAGGCAAAGGATCTGTACTCAGAAAACTATAAAATACTCATGAAAGAAATTGAAGAAGACACAAAGAAATGGAAAAACATTCCATGCTCATGGATTGGAAGAACAAACATTGTGAAGATGTCAATGCTACCTAGAGCAATCTACACATTCAATGCAATCCCCATCAAAACACCATCTACTTTTTTCAAAGAAATGGAACAAATAATCCTAAAATTTGTATGGAACCAGAAGAGACCCCGAATAGCCAGAGGAATATTGAAAAAGAAAAGCAAAGCTGGCGGCATCACAATTCTGGACTTCCAGCTCTATTACAAAGCTGTCATCATCAAGACAGTATGGTACTGGCACAAAAACAGACACATAGATCAATGGAACAGAAGAGAGAGCCCAGAAATGGACCCTCAACTCTATGGTCAACTTATCTTTGACAAAGCAGGAAAGAATGTCCAGTGGAAAAAAGACAGTCTCTTCAACAAATGGTGTTGGGAAAATTGGACAGCCACATGCAGAAGAATGAAACTGGACCATTTCCTTACACCACACACAAAAATAGACTCCAAATGGTTGAAAGACCTAAACGTGAGACAGGAGTCCATCAAAATCCTAAAGGAGAACACAGGTAGCAACCTCTTCGACCTCAGCCGCAGCAACTTCTTCCTAGAAACATCACCAAAGGCACAGGAAGCCAGGGCAAAAATGAACTATTGGGATTTCATCAAGATAAAAAGCTTTTGCACAGCAAAAGAAACAGTTCACAAAACCAAAAGACAACCGACAGAATGGGAGAAAATATTTGCAAATGACATATCAGATAAAGGGCTAGTATCCAAAATCTATAAAGAACTTCTCAAACTCAACACCCAAAGAACAAATAATCCAATCAAGAAATGGGCAGAAGACATGAACAGACATTTCTCCAAAGAAGACATCCAAATGGCCAACAGGCACATGAAAAAGTGCTCAACATCGCTCGGCATCAGGGAAATCCAAATCAAAACCTCAATGAGATACCACCTCACACCCGTCAGAATGGCTAAAATTAACAAGTCAGGGAACGACAGATGTTGGTGGGGATGTGGAGAAAGGGGAACCCTCCTACACTGTTGGTGGGAATGCAAGCTGGTGCAACCCCTCTGGAAAACAGTATGGAGGTTCCTCAAACAGTTGAAATTAGAGCTACCATACGATCCAGCAATTGCACTACTGGGTATTTACCCCAAAGATACAAATATAGGGACCTGAAGGGGTACGTGCACCCCAATGTTTATAGCAGCAATGTCCACAATAGCCAAGCTGTGGAAAGAGCCAAGATGTCCATCGACAGATGAATGGATAAAGAAGATGTGGTATATATACACAATGGAATATTATGCAGCCATCAAAAGGAATGAGATCTTGCCATTTGCAATGACATGGATGGAACTGGAGGGTGTTATGCTGAGTGAAATAAGTCAATCAGAGAAAGACATGTATCACATGACCTCACTGATATGAGGAATTCTTAATCTCAGGAACAAACTAAAGGTTGCTGGAGTGGTCGGGGGTGGGAGGGATGGGGTGGCTGGGTGATAGACATTGGGGAAGATATGTGCTACGGTGAGCGCTGTGAATTGTGTAAGACTGTTGAATCACAGATCTGTACTTCTGAAACAAATAACGCAACATATTTTAAGAAAAAAGAAAAAGAAGAAGATAGCAGGAGAGGAAGAATGAAGGGGAGTAAGTCAGAGGGGGAGACGAACCAGGAGAGATGATGGACTCTGAAAAACAAACTGAGGTTTCTAGAGGGGAGGAGGCTAGGGGGATGGGTTAGCCTGGTGATGGGTATTAAAGAGGGCACATTCTGCATGGAGCACTGGGTGTTATGAACAAACAATGAATCATGGAACACTACACCAAAACAAATTATGTAATATATGGTGATTAACATAACAATAAAAAATTAAAAGATTAAAAAAAAATGTGTGTCACTTTGGGCCATGGCAGTTAAAAGCCCAGGCGTGTTTCTCCAGTCCCTTTCTCTTCCCTTGCCTTAATGACTAAGGAGGATGCATTTTCTAGGTGTGTGACTCTAAGATAGTACAGCCTCTGTACCACTCTGAGTGGCTGTGTGGAGCACAGACAACTCTTCACCTAAGGAATATATGTAGTGTGAGTGAGAACCTGTGTTATGTTCAGCCCCTGGAATTTTGAGGTTGTTTCTGCAGATTAAGCCTTCATTATATTACACGACTAGCATTGTGCCCAACTGAAGTGTGGGGTGATCACATGGAGGGCTTTGCCAAGACTTAAACCAAGATTAGAGCAGAGTTTAGTTAAATGCAGGCCAGTGATGGAAGCTGTAAAGAATACAAAATGCATATAATAAGGAAGGATGTTTCAACAGGAACTCATACAAAACGATATGGAAAGGAGAGGGGAGGAAAACAGGCCAACGAGAAAGATACCATTCATGACTCAATCTCACAGCCTTTTAAATTCTATCTTCAGGTGCCCAAAATACCCCCCATGATTTCTCCCAAATAATAGTAGCCTCACCACAGTAGCAAAATCAAGAGCAAATTAACTACCTTCAAGGCACATATAATGTAAGGTAAAAGGAGAGTTTGATATGTCTGCTAAATGCACACATATGCATGTGCACACGTGTGCATGCATGCACACACACAAAGTGCTTAGTATGTTTTCAGCTGGATATGCTCTGGACACTTCAGCTCCTGGTGTCCTTCAGACATGAATCTTTATTCTGGAGTCTCACAGACCCAAGGTTATTCTCTTTGTGTTATTCTGTGCTTTGGGCTCAAGTTTCTGTTGAGTTTGACATCTTAGCTTTGTCACACCAGCGTCACAAATGTTCTTAGCTAACTCTCCATTCTCCCTACTTAGGACTTTTCTGTATGAAACAGTACAAGATTCTGACCGGCTTGATAGCAGCGGTATGTTTCACTGGTGCAGAGCAATCCCTTTGGACAGTGTGATTCTGGTAGGTGATCTTGCACCAAATTTCAAATAAGATAAACCTACACCTAGGGTAAATAATGTCCTTACACTAGTTATAAGCACCTGCCATTTCTCTTTGTAAACTGTGAATTTCAAAGGAAAAATACATTCATCACCAGCCTGAATGGTATGCAGGGTAACAGATATGGCATTTGACAATGACCATGTAGGTAATATGCTGGGATTTGAAACAATAGATCAGATTGTTCAAGTCCTTCTTCCCCCCGCTTCACAGTTTAGCTGAGTCGGTTATTTAGAACAATGTTCTCCTGACATATTGCTGTTTTTCTAGTAAATCTAATTAATTTAAATGCACCAGGGAAACTATTTACAAGACCTCTAAAGCCTTTCCTTTTTTTAAAGACATATTTTCCTAATTATTGGTTTAAAGTTTGGATTTTCTATAGTGGTTTCTCTTAGAGCTGGCTGTACTTATACCTAACACATTAGTCAAGAATGTATCTCCTAGATGTATAACATGGGTGAATCCTAATAGATATTAGAATCCTGTCTCTGTCTCTGTTCTCTTAAGGAAATGAACTAACTCAATTTACTGAAATGCCAGCAACTAAGATGTAAAAAGTCTATATCCTAATCCAGGCTCTGACACCTGCTTTCCAGGTCCCCATCTACTCTCATTTTCCAGAGTTATTAACTCAAGCATGATCTCAGTGGTTTACTTTGCAAGCAGTAGTTGGTAAATATAATCAAAGTGATTATTTGTTGTATGAACCCTATATAATTTTTTCAACTATGACTAATTGATAATTATATCTTTTTCTTGCTTTCCCAAAGTAGTTCAGTTCACTTTTTTCCTGTTACACACACACACACACACACACGCATAATCCTTGTGGCTTGGTACCAATGTCCTGACAGAATATGTTCCAATTTTTGTAAAAGCATGGTCAATCATTTGATCAGAAGCATAAAATTGTCAGAACTGTCATATCAACTAGAAAACTATTAAGGGTTGCTGCTGAAATTCACCACTTTAGCAATTATGTCTTCTAAACTAAGCAAAATAAACTCCATTGAGCAGGAAGCTAAACATGTTTTCAGTGGGAGGGAAATCATTAGAAAGGTTGAGAAGTTGGTTGCAGATGGAGGCATCCAAGAGACCAAGAAATAGAAATAGCAGATGTTTTATTATACCATATTTCTTAAGCACACAGACAGGTTGCTATGACAGATATCTCCTTTATGATACTTGATATAGAATATAGTTCAGAACACCAAGTCTTTTGATAAGTTTAGAAGGGCTTCTAGTTTAAGAAATTCTAAAGGTTTTGAAACTTGTGACCGTAGAGGAGAAATGTCCATATTGCAGAATTCAGGGAGGCTTTGAATTTGGTTTCATTTGCAGAAGGGTCAAGTGGAAGTGGTTGATTTAAGTTACTTTGAACAAATAGTGCGTCCTCCCCTTCCTCCAAAAGTCACGATCTTTCTCAATTGGGAGACAGTTTTGTGCCACAATTTCTTGGAGAAATTGCCTCTCTGGCTGTGCCCATTAATGCACTCTGCCATGTATCTTGTTTCTAATTGTTTAGTTCTACTCAGAAGAGCAATCATTGGACTTCAGGCATGTTACATTAAATACCGTTAGAGGCTTCATTATTCAAGTTAAAACTAATCGGATTAGCTAGAGACAATTATTTAATAGATTTGGTTAAGATTCACATCACTCTCCAGGAAGGCTCTCCAGACAAGTAGTTTTATTTCCCCTCACAGGGCAATTCCCTTTGAAAAGAGAGTATTTTCTAGTATATGCTAATTTGACAAACTAATTATGGAGATGTCAGATGTTACTTATTTATCTTGTTAGGTTTTATCACCCCCTGTTTCACAGAAACTTGTCATTTAACCCAGCTAAATATGGGCGTAGGGCAGGATGATATATCCATTTGAAGTATTCTGAGTCTTCATATGCTGAGGAATATAGACCACACTCATGTATGAAGTGCTTCTACATGCATTTAACCTGTTCTCTACCAGCTTCCAAGAGTCCTCCTCTGAAACTCTAGGAATTCAAAAGATTCAGAGTTGATTAACAGGTATTGAACAAGAGCTAATGAGTTGAGCACTGTACTTCCAATATATTATTTCATTTCCACAACAGAATTAGCTTTTATTTTTAAACCATTCAAACTTAAAGAAATTGAGTGTCAGAGGGTAAGCTAGCTTGTTCACAGTCATACAACAGAATACAGAATCAGGTCTTTCTTCAGATCCAGTGCTCTTTCTAGCCCATTCCAGAGCCACGAGGGAAGACACGGACTCATTCCTGGAAGAAATCAGACAAAGGCTTGAAATGAATTTCCTACAGGAATATCATGTCTCTCTCTCTTTTTTAAGTTACATTTATTACTCTTAAAAGTCTCTGTGAATGTGGGGAAAAGCTCATTTAAATATTTTTCATGTATATGATTATTTGGAGGTACTACTTGGAGATACAGAGAAAATGTTAACAATCAGTGATGCTGATGGTAGTATGTGACATGTTCAAATGTTTGGGTTCAAGTGGAATTTTTGTGACCTTTTAATTTCTTTTCTGCACTTTGCATAATGCATTTCCTCAACTCTGAAAAGCATCTGTTGAGTGAGTTTGATATATTAGGTTGAACCATATGAAGTTACCAATACTCAACTTGACCCATAAAAAGGCAATTTCGTATGTTCCAAACTAATAGGTATTTTCATATGTATGAAAATCCACCAAAAACTGCAACATGTTGTACAACTTTATGTGATTTTCAGGGCTCACTAGAAGACATACATTTAGCAATGGAATTTGTAATGTTTTAGTTTTTCATTGAATCTTACTATAGTGAATACAAGGCCAAAACCACATAATGAAAATAAAAGATGTGTTCCCCATTTGGTTCTATGGTTTCACACCTTGAGGAATGACACTAATCTGAGTTTTAATTGATGCACTCCATGCTAATAAAAGACTTTTAAAAGTGGAATAAGAAGGAACTCCACAAAAAGATAAAAAGTATAATTGCCTCATGGTAGGTAAATTCCATTTTATGAGCAATTTGCAGAATTTCATTGTCCTTATGAAAGTCCTCCTATGGAAGTACCTGGAAGAGTTGGTATGAGGGGACAGAGCCCTCTTTGAGAGACTCTCAGCTTGTTTCTAAAACTGACCAGACTCTGGCATGCTTATGCTTAGAAACGAATGGACAAGTCAAAACATGAGTTTCGGAACCATGTAGTAGCATGTGTCTTTGGAGATGCTACCTCAACATTGATGGGGCTTCGGAATTTTGTAATGCCCTTGAGAGCTAGCAGCTATACACGGCCAGAGCTGAAAGACATTGTGTTCATTGGGTCTCTGGATTACCTGAAGAGAGAATGGCTATTTCTCCGGAATTTTCCCCGGATATATATTCTACCTGTAAGTGTCACATTAGAGATAGTGAATATTTATAATGATGGCAACACTAATGGTACTAGCATTAATAAATAATGAAACAGTAGCTTGTAGTTGTATAGTGCTTACTGGTATCAAAAACTGTTCTAAGAATTACATATATATTAACTCATTTAACCCTCAAAATAATCCTATGGGGTAGATTTTAAAGGTGTTGGACTTTGGGCATGGAGAGAGTAGGTAACCTGTCCAAGTTTACACAGCAGGCAAGTAGCAGAACAAGGATTTAAATCTAGACATTGTGGCTCCAGAGTTTATGCCCAGGAGCTACTACATTTTGTTTTATGTTTATAATCATATTTTATGGTCTTTATATAAATAAGAGTTTCTCTACATTTCAGAATCTGATTCTAACGTAATGTCCACAGCTAAACTGATACTAGCTAGCCTTTGTGCTCTGACTTTCTCATCTTTTCTGAAGACACATCTTTTATGGAATACATAATGCCACATAGTCCTTGATAGATATATGAGAAAGAGGAATTAGTTTTACATTTCTGAGAAATGGATCCATTATGCATATTTGGCATTATAGTTGTAATTGTATTTGCTCTGAACATTTATACACCTGTACGCCATTGTATGCCACTACTTCCCTGGATTTAAAAAAAAAAAAAAAAAGATAGGTGCAATGTGAAATGCACCCAAAGCATGTAATTTTTTCATGAAATAATGCTGACAATATATAATATTGTTCAAATTTCAAAAATGGTTCTCTCAAGTAACAAATTTCATTTGCTTCTTTAAAAAGCCACCATAAAGTTCTCTGCACTGTACCCTTACTTTAGGCCATAGAAAGAAAAAAAGGAAAAGGACCAGAAATCTCTAGATCCAGCTAGTGTTAGGAATTACTGGTATTCATATCTAAGCTACCTGAAGGCAGAACCAGATCTATCCCTATTTCTCCACCAAATTGGGAAAGAAGCAACCACCACTACGCTAGTTAATCCAGAGTGTACAGAAAAGGTCAGCTGCAAGCAAAACTGTGGGGATGCAAAATTTGCCTTTAGATCCATTACTTCCCCCTTCTCTGAATGTTTCTTGTTACCCCTACTGTTATCCCTACTTTACTTCTCCCACTTGAATCATCTGAATGGATGTAGGCTCCTCCCTCTTTACCCTCCTTTGGCTGGTCCAGACTTGCTCTCAGGTAGGGTCTGTGAAATTCAGTCTCACTAAGATATTAATGATCAATGAGGCTAAATGTGTTCAGATATCAGGTAACTAAGTCTTAAAACCAATTCAGTGAAGGCTGGAGAGGCGCTGGCTCAAAAATTGCATCACCCACAAAGAGACATCACCATGAGCCATTATATAAAATCCCTCCATCTGAGAAGTCCCTCCTCTACTGGATTTTCTCTCATTAGGGATCTGCACTCTTTCCTGAAGACCTCTATGCAGCCAACATAGAGGAATGTTCCATGTGTGCTGTCTTATCCTCCTCATCCAAGGCATCAAGCAACCCAGCTTTGGTAGACGCAGAGACCATCATGGCCACCCTCAACATTGGATCACTGAGGATTAGCTGCTCTACACAGACACCTGAAGAATCACGTAAGAACAACTCCCTGATAGGAGGAGGCTAGAGAGAATGGAATAAGGAAAGGGAATTAACTCATCTCTGAAGTACTTTGATTATGGAGAGGAGGAGATGTTGGATGAGATATCCTCGAAGACCTCTCCCAACTCTGAGAATTCTGTAATAGAAGTAGCAGAGAGTTAAGACCTTGGTAATCCTAATTCAAATGAAAAAGTATTTCTATCTTCTAAATGGAATGCATGTAACAGTTTTCCCACTGAATTTTAAGTGCTGTTTTTGTTATTAATTAAATATTAGATAAGATAGAAATTGGCATGTTATTATAATTAATAATATTTAGTAGTAGTAGTATCATATCTCATTGGATCTTAGAGATGTTCCACTACTATTCCTAGTTTTGTGTTTGAGAGAATGAAGTATAATTCTCTTTTACTCTTTTTTTATTTTATTTTATTGTTATGTTAATCACCATACATTACATCATTAAGTTTTTGATATAGTGTTCCATGATTCATTGTTTGCATATAACACCCAGTGCTCCATTCAATACATGCCCTCTTTAATACCCATCACCAGGCTAACCCATCCCCCCACCCCCCTCCCCTCTAGAACCCTCAGTTTGTTTCTCAGAGTCCATAGTCTCTCATGGTTCGTCTCCCCCTCTGACTTCCCCCCTTCATTTTACCCTTTCTACTATCTTCTTTTTTTTTTAACATATAATGTATTATTTGTTTCAGAGGTATAGGTCTTACACAATTCACATCGCTCTCACCAGAGCATATACCCTCCCCAATGTCTATCACCCAGCCACCCCATCCCTCCCACCCCCCCACCACTCCAGCAAACCTCAGTTTGTTTCCTGAGATTAAGAATTCCTCATATCAGTGACATCATATAATACTTGTCTTTCTCTGACTGACTTATTTCGCTCAGCATAATACACTCTAGTTCCATTCACATCATTGTAAATGGCAAGATTTTGGTTTTTTCTGAAAGCTGCATAATATTTCATTGTATATATATATGCCACATCTTCTTTATCCATTCATCTGTTGATGGACATCTTGGCTCTTTCCATAGTTTGGCTATTGTGGACATTGCTGCTATAAACATCGGGGTGCACGTACCCCTTCGGATCACTACATTTGTATCTTTGGGGTAAATACCCACTAGTGCGATTACTGGGTCATAGGGTAGCTTTATTTCAAGGAACCTCCATACTGTTTTCCAGAGTGGCTGCACCAGCTTGCATTCCCACCAACAGTGTAGGAGGGTTCCCCTTTCTCCGCATCCCCGGCAACATCTGTCCTTTCCTGACTTGTTAATTTTAGCCATTCTGACGAGTGTGAGGTGGTATCTCATTGAGGTTTTGATTTGGATTTCCCTGATGCTGAGCGACGCTAAGCACTTTTTCATGTGTCTGTTGGCCATTTGGATGTCTTCTTTGGAACAAGGTCTGTCATGTCTTCTGCCCATTTCTTGATTGGATCATTTGTTCTTTGGGTGTTAAGTTTAATAAGTTCTTTATAAATTTTGGATACTAGCCCTTTATCTGATATGTCATTTGCAAATATCTTCTGCCGTTCGGCAGGTTGTCTTTTGGTTTTGTTGACTGTTTATTTGCTGTGCAAAAGCTATTTATCTTTTTTTTTTTAGAGCAGATTTTTTAATTGTTATGTTAATCACCATACATTACATCATTAGTTCTTGATGTAGTGTTCCATGATTCATTGTTTGTGCATAACACCCAGTGCTCCACGCATAATGTGCCCTCTTTAATACCCATCACCAGGCTAACCCATCACCCCACCCTCCTCCCCTCTAGAACCCTCAGTTTGTTTTTCAGAGTCCATCATCTGTCATGGTTCGTCTCCCCCTCCGACTTACTCCCCTTCATTCTTCCCCTCCTGCTATCTTCTTCTTTTTCTTTTTTCTTAACATATCTTGCATTATTTGTTTCAGAAGTACAGATCTGTGATTCAACAGTCTTGCACAATTCACAGCGCTCACCATAGCACATACCCTACCCAATGTCTATCACCCAGCCACCCCCTCCCTCCCACCCCCCACCATTCCAGCAACACTCAGTTTGTTTCCTGAGATTAAGAATTCCTCATATCAGTGAGGTCATATGATACCTGTCTTTTTCTGATTGACTTATTTCACTCAGCATAACACCCTCCAGTTCCATGCACGTCATTGCAAATGGCAAGATCTCATTCCTTTTGATGGCTGCATAATAGTCCATTGTGTATATATACCACTTCTTCTTTATCCATTCATCTGTCGATGGACATCTTGGCGCTTTCCACAGTTTGGCTATTGTGGATATTGCTGCTATAAACATTGGGGTGCACGTACCCCTTCGGATCCCTACCTTTGTATCTTTGGGGTAAATACCCAGTAGTGCAATTGCTGGATCGTATGGTAGCTCTATTTTCAACTTTTTGAGGAACCTCCAAACTGTTTTCCAGAGTGGCTGCACCAGCTTGCATTCCTACCAACAGTGTAGGAGGGTTCCCCTTTCTCCACATCCCCGCCAACATCTGTGGTTTCCTGACTTGTTAATTTTAGCCATTCTGACTGGTGTGAGGTGGTATCTCATTGAGGTTTTGATTTGGATTTCCCTGATGCCGAGCGATGTTGAGCACTTTTTCATGTGTCTGTTGGCCGTTTGGATGTCTTCTTTGGAACAAGGTCTGTCATGTCTTCTGCCCATTTCTTGATTGGATCATTTGTTCTTTGGGTGTTAAGTTTAATAAGTTCTTTATAGATTTTGGATACTAGCCCTTTATCTGATATGTCATTTGCAAATATCTTCTCCCATTCTGTCGGTTGTCTTTTGGTTTTGTGGACTGTTTCTTTTGCTGTGCAAAAGCTATTTATCTTGATGAAGTCCCGATAGTTCATTTTTGCCCTTGCTTCCCTTGCCTTTGGGGATGTTTCTAGGAAGAAGTTGCTGTGGCTGAGGTCGAAGAGGTTGCTGCCTGTGTCCTCCTTTAGGATTTTGAGGGACTCCTGTCTCACATTTAGGTCTTTCAACCATTTGGAGTCTATTTTCGTGTGTGGTGTAAGGAAATGGTCCAGTTTCATTCTTCTGCATGTGCCTGTCCAATTTTCCCAACACCATTTGTTGAAGAGACTGTCTTTTTTCCATTGGACATTCTTTCCTGCTTTGTTGAAGATTAGTTGACCATAGAGTTGAGGGTCTGTTTCTGGACTCTCTATTCTGTTCCGTTGATCTATGTGTCTGTTTTTTGTGCCAGTACCATACTGTCTTGATGATTACTGCTTTGTAATAGAGTTTGAAGTCCGGAATTGTGATGCCAGCAGCTTTGCTTTTCTTTTTCAACATTCCTCTGGCTATTCGGGGTCTTTTCTGGTTCCATACAAATTTTAGGATTATTCCATTTCTTTGAAAAAACTTGATAGGGATTGCAATAAATGTATAGATTGCTCTAGGTAGCAGTGACATCTTCACAATATTTGTTCTTCCAATCCATGAGCATGGAACGTTTTTCCATTTCTTTGTGTCTTCCTCCATTTCTTTCATGAGTATTTTATAGTTTTCTGAGTACGGATTCTTTGCCTCTTGGGTTAGATTTATTCCTAGGTATCTATTATTGTGGGTGCAGTTGTAAATGGGATCGACTCCTTAATTTCTCTTTCTTCTGTCTTGTTGTAGGTGTATAGGAATGCCACTGATTTCTGTGCATTGATTTTATATCCTGCCACTTTACTGAATTCCTGTATGAGTTCTAGCAGTTTTGGGGTGGAGTCTTTTGGGTTTTCCACATAAAGTATCATATCATCTGCAAAGAGTGAGAGTTTGACTTCTTCTTTTCCGATTTGGATGCCTTTTATTTCTTTTTGTTCTCCGATTGCCGTGGCTAGGACTTCTAATACTATGTTGAATAGCAGTGGTGATAGAGGACATCCCTGCTGTGTTCCTGACCTTAGGGGGAAAGCTTTCACTTTTTCCCCATTGAGAATGATATTCTCTGTGGTTTTTCATAGATGGCTTTTATGATCTTGAGGTATGTACCCTCTATCCCTACACTCTGAAGAGTTTTAATCAAGAAAGGATGCTGTACTTTGTCAAATTCTTTTTCTGCATCTATTGAGAGGATCATATGGTTCTTGTTCTTTCTTTTATTAATATATTGTATCACATTGACTGATTTGTGGATGTTGAACCAAACTTGCAGCCCAGGGATAAATCCCTCTTGGTCGTGGTGAATAATCCTTTTAATGTACTGTTGGATCCTATTGGCTAATATTTTGGTGACAATTTTTGCATCCATGTTCATCAAGGATATTGGTCTTTAATTCTCCTTTTTGATGGGGTCTTTGTCTGGTTTGGGGATCAAGATAATGCTGGCCTCATAAAATGTGCTTGGAAGTTTTCCTTCCATTTCTATTTTTTGGAACAGTTCAGAAGAATAGGTATTAATTCTTCTTTAAACGCTCGGTAGAATTCCCCTGGGAAGCCGTCTGGCCCTGTGCTTTTGTTTGTTGGGAGATTGTTGATGACTGCTTCAATTTCCTTAGTGGTTATAGGTCTGTTCAGGTTTTCTATTTCTTCCTGGTTCAGTTTTGGTAGTTGATACATCTCTAGGAATGCATCTATTTCCTCCAGATTATCTAATTTGCTGGTATATAGTTGCTCATAATATGTTCTTATAATTGTTTGTATTTCTTTGGTGTTGGTTGTGATCTCTCCTCTTTCATTCATGATTTTATTTATTTGGGTTATTTCTCTTTTCTTTTTGATAAGTCTGGCCAGAGGTTTATCAATCTTATTCTTTCAAAGAACCAACTCCTAGTTTCATTGATCTCTTCTACTGTTCTTTTGGTTTCTGTTTCATTGATTTCTGCTCTGATCTTTATTATTTCTCTTCTCCTGCTGGGTTTAGCCTTTATTTGCTGCTCTTTCTCCAGCTCCTTTAGGTGTAGTGTTAGGTTGTGTATTTGAGACCTTTCTTGTTTCTTGAGAAAGGCTTGTATTGCTATATACTTTCCTCTCAGGACTGCCTTTGCTGCATCCCAAAGATTTGGAACAGTTGTGTTTTTATTTTCATTTGTTTCTATGAATTTTTTTAATTCTTCTTTAATTTCCTGGTTGACCCATTCATTCTTTAGTAGGATGCTCTTTATCCTCCATGTATTTGAGTTCTTTCTGACTTTCCTCTTGTGATTGAGTTCTAGTTTCAAAGCACTGTGGTCTGAGAATATGCAGGGAATGATCCCAATCTTTTGGTACCAGTTGAGACCTGATTTGTGACCTAGGATGTGATCTTTTCTGGAGAATGTTCCATGGGCACTAGAGAAGAATGTGTATTCTATTGTTTTGGAATGGAATGTTCTGAATATATCTGTGAAGTCTATTTGGTCCAATGTGTCATTTAAAGTCTTTATTTCCTTGTTGATCTTTTGCTTAGATGATCTGTCCATTTCAGTGAGGGGGGTGTTAAAGTCCCCCACTACTATTGTATTGTTGTTGATGTGTTTCTTTGCTTTTGTTATTAATTGGCTTATATAATTGGCTGCTCCCATGTTAGGGGCATAGATATTTACAATTGTTAGATCTTCTTGTTGGATACACCCTTTAAGTATGATATAGTGTCCTTCCTCCTCTCTTATTGCAGTTTTTGGTTTAAAATCTAATTTTCTGACAAAAGGATTGCCACCCCAGCTTTCTTTTGATGTCCCTTAGCATGGTAAATTGTTTTCCACCCCCTCACTTTCAATCTGGAGGTGTCTTTTGTCTAAAATGAGTCTCTTGAAGACAGCATATCAATGGGTCTTGTTTTTTAATCCATCTGATAGCCTGTGTCTTTTGATTGGGACATTTAGCCCATTTACATTCGGGGTAACTATTGAAAGATATGAATTTAGTGCCATTGTATTGCCTATAAGATGACTGTTAATGTATATTGTCTTTGTTCCTTTCTGGGCTATGTTACTTTTAGGCTCTCTCTTTGCATAGAGGACCCCTTTCAATATTTCTTGTAGGGCTGGTTTCGTGTTTCCAAATTCCTTTAGTTTTTGTTTGTCCTGGAAGCTTTTTATCTCTCCTATTTTCAGTGACTGCCCAGCTGGATATAGTATTCTTGGCTGCATATTTTTCTCATTTAGTGCTCTAAATATATCATGCCAGTCCTTTCTGGCCTGCCAGGTCTCTGTGGATAGGTCTGTTGCCAATCTAATGTTTCTACCATTGTAGGTTACAGGTCTCTTGTCCTGAGCTGCTTTCAGGATTTTCTCTTTGTCTCCGTGACTTGTAAGTTTTACTATTAAATGTCAGGGTGTTGACCTATTTTTATTGATTTTGAGGGGGGTTCTCTGTGCGTCCTGGATTTTGATGCCTGTTTCCTTCCCCAAATTAGGGAAGTTCTCTGCTATAATTTGCTCCAATATACCTTCTGCCCCCCTGTCTCTTTTTTCTTCTGGGATCCCAATTATTCTAATACTGTTTGGTCTTATGCTATCACTTATCTCTCGAATTCTGCCCTCATGATCCAGTTGTTTATCTCTCTTTTTCTCAGCTTCCTTACTCTCCATCATTTGGTCTTCTATATCACTAATTCTCTCTTCTGCCTCATTTATCCTAGCAGTTAGAGCCTCCATTTTTTATTGCATCTCATTAATAGCCTTTTTGATTTCGACTTGGTTAGATTTTAGTTCTTTTATTTCTCCAGAAAGGGTTTCTCTATTATCTTCCACGCTTTTTTCAAGCCCAGATAGTGTCTTTATAATTGTCATTCTGAACTCTAGTTCTGACATCTTACTAATGTCCATATTGATTAGGTCCCTGGTAGTCAGTACTGCCTCTTGTTCTTTTTTGGGGGGTGAGTTTTTCCATTTTGTCATTTTGTCCAGAGGAGAACAGATGAATGAGAGAATAAAATGCTAACAGGGTAAAAATGACCCCAGAAAAATATACGCTAAACAAATCAGAAGAGACCTGAAACCAGGGGAAAAGAAAGGGAAAGAAAGAAAAAAGAAAAAAAAAAGAATATGATCAAATATGATCAGGCTGGTGAATAGATCAGTGCCACACACTAGATTTTGGGCATATTTTGGTCTGTTAGAGGAAACTGCCTCCCAAAATTTTAAAGGAAAACTTATATATGTACAAAAATAAGGGTAAGTACAGTGAAGGGATAGAATATGATTGTAAAGATGAAAATTATAAAAGATTTTATAGCAGGAATTGATAAGAAGTTGGTGGAAAAAAGAAAGAAGAGGACTTTTTAAAAAAGGGGCGAGGAGAGAATGTGAGCAGGCAGGAGACTAGAACAAAGCCATACACTAGAGATTTAGGGTATATTTTGGTCTGTTAAAAGAAACTGTATCCCAAAATTTTAAAGAGAGAACAACTTTATATATATATATATATATATATATATATATATATATATATATATATATATACACCAAAAATAGGGTTAACTACTATGAAGGGATAGAATATGACTCTAAAAATGAAATATGAAAAAGATTTTTAAAAAGGGGATTGATAAGATGTTGGTTGAAAAGAGGAAAAGAAAAATTAAAAAAAATAGAAAAAGAAAAAAAGAAAATTAAAAAAAATTAACTTTGAATGACTAAAGAATCGGGGGGGGGAGAAAACCATGAATTCTATGTGCTGTATTCCCCTAGTGCTGGAGTTCTGCCGTTCTCATTGATCGGTAAACTTGGTCTTGGCTGGTTGTTCTTGCTGATCTTCTGGGGGAGGGGCCTGTTGCCGTGGTTCTCAAATGTCTTTGCCAGAGGCGAATCTGGGGGCTGGGCTAAGTTATCTGCTTGGGTTTGCTCTTGGGAGCTTTTGTTCCCTGCAAGCTTTCCATACAGCTTTGGAGGACAAGAGTGAAAATGGCATCCTCTCAATCTCCACCCCAGAGGAGCCGAGAACTCAGGGCCCCACTTCTCAGTGCGCCCCCAGACAAAAGCAATCAATCACTCCTATGTCCCTAGTCTCCGGCCGCACTCCGTGCTCACCTGGCCTGTGACCAAGTGTTTCTATCTCTGGCACACGACCCTGTTTGGAGTCTCCAAACCCAGCAGATTCCTGCGGTGCACTCCCACACCACTTCTCCTGGGGAGAATGGGAGTCTTCCCAGATCTGCCACTTGTTGGGTCCCTGCTGGAAGAGCAGTGGCCCGACTGTGCTGCGGATCACAGTTTATGGCAACCCCAAGCTGAGAGTCCACTCCTTGGCTCCGTCTCTGCAGTCAGCTTCCCTGCTCCAATACCTGGGAGCTCTGCCACACTCAGGCACCCCTGGTCTTTCTGTGACCCTGAGGGTCCTGAGACCACACTGTCCCCACAAGGGTTCCATCCCCGCTTAGCCACTGGAGCAACATCCCTCAGCGGAGCAGACTTCTAAAAGTTCCAATTTTGTGTTCCACTGCTCTATCACTTGCCAGGAGTGGCTGACAGAGGCTCCCTCCCCCAACGGTCTATCTTCCCGAATATTGCCTCGGATTCACTTCTCCACACGTCCTCCCTTCCAGAAAATGGTTGCTTTTCTGTTCAGAGAGTTGCTGCTATTCATTTCTTCGATCTCCTGTTGAGTTCGTAGGTGTTCTGAATGGTTTGATCCCTATCTAGATGAATTCCTGGGACCAGACAAAATGTAGGTCTCCTACTCCTCTGCCATCTTGCTCCTCCCTGCTTTTACTCTTTTAAGATGCTTTCAATTTATGAACTTTAGAAGACAATTGCTAAGGTCTCTTCTGACTTCCATAGACTAAAAATGTCATATCATAGCTTCAGACTGGAAAGAGATGGTGAGAAGTAGGATCTATTCAGGATGGGGATCAAGTTTTCTCCTCCTTTGTATTCCTCTTAGTGCCTAGTACAATTATGGTCACTTATATGCTTACCACATACCTAATGAATTGAAGCAAATGAGCCAGTAAGCTGGACTCTTGAGGAGTTCCCATACATTTCACTGTACCCAAGTGTTTGAGGTAAATTTCCACTAAAAATTGTGGTTTCCCTTCTCCCCCCCAATAGGAAAAGACTTATCTATTAATCTATTTCTAAAATTGACTACTAGACATTCAACCTAATATGAAAGTACTATTAGTGAAGAATTTTCTGTATCTAAAACAGATTTTCAACTCAAAAATAAAAGTAAATCATTGTTGGGGTCCCCTCCCTCCAGCCATTTCCCTTGGGGTTGTTGATACTCAGGATCAGGAACTCAGTCCTCTAGCCATGCAGCTGCTGAGCACAGCTGTTCCACTGTGCATGGAACTTGGAGTGGTCAGACATCACAGAAATTGGAAGACTTTCATGATTATGGTTGTGGATAAAAATGTTCATGAATCAAATTAGGAAACCAAGACAGCTCTCTCTGACTCCCAGGTCACTGTTGCTAGGTGCGAAAATAGAAGGTTCTTGGACTAAAGGAGTAAGTGAGTAATCTAGCCTAATCTTTAGTAGGTGAACTGAGCCAGCTGCTTGAGACACCCTTCCTAAGCAACAAAAGCCCACTCGGCACCCAGAGTTTCAGGGTGTTTTGCAAAGCAGACTAATAACAAAGCACTTTATGAATAGCAGAGTGCCATGAAAATCCAGACTAAGGAGGTATGAGCCATATCACTACTAAGCAAATCTAAAAATGCTGTTGTGTTCTGCACATAAATCCTTAGCTTAGCAATTAGGCTCACTCAGATTTACACAAGATATGTGTGTGGTATATGTGTGAGTAGGTGTGTGTGTGAGTACACCATGCTTACAACTTTCTATGATTGGACAGAGAAGAAGTATTCACTTTAAAGGCAATATCATCAATATGCAAATGAAAATGCCCACATAACATAAGCCTGGGATAAACTGACATTGGCCATCTAGTTAATCATCTGGGTGACTTGTCCTTCCTATTATTAGTTTTACTTAAGTCTCACATCTTACATAGGCTAGAAAGATAGAAACTTGTGAATTTAATTCTGTTTTTTTTATATCCAGTAATTTTCATCCTTTCACTTATTTATTAATTCAACAAAACAATGTTGTTCTTGTATGATATGCCATGTAATCTGTTACAGGTTAAAAGGTTGCCCTCAAAGGAGAAAGATGAATTGGTAAAAGGAGGTAAAGGTGAGGGGGGAAAAGATTTGGAAAGGAGGCAGAAAAAATGAAGGAATATCAAAGTATTTCAATCATTATGAAGAATGAGTAGGTGCTATCCCCAAAGATAAAAGCAAAAGTTTAGAGAAAAATGTATTGTGTAGGCCTTGCACCATTTCTTTTATGGATGTCATCATACCCATTTGTGTAACCAGGAAATGCAGATCCAGTCAGGCTCTACTGTGCCACCTAACAAAGGTCATGGAGTCTGCTTGTCTGGCACCATAGCATCAGTAAAGTCACATTATGAACTTATGAAAAGCAAAGGATCATTACTCAGAAATTTCATCAATTACTCTGGCATTATAGGAATCTACCTGGAGTTTATATACAGAAATTCCCAATCCTCAGAGAAGCCTGTTTTGTTCTCTTAACCATTCTTCTTTCATGTTAATACTACTCTTGTACCATCCTTAAGAGGTGGAAATGGGAATACATGCCTCCAAGAATTGACAGTACAAAGGATTGTGAAATTCTGCTAGGAGGCAGAGCATCTTGCATGCTGGGCACCAACATAAGACTAGCCAATGGGCAGTTCACTTTCCCTTCCTCTATGATAATGGTTATCAATCAGGAACAGTTTTGCCCCCAGAGGTCATCTGACAATGTCTAGAGACAGTTTTGGTTGTCACAACTTGAGAGGATACTATTGGCAGCTAGTAAGTAGAGGTCAGAGATACTGGTAAACATCCTACAATGCACAGGACAGCCCCACATAGTTTCAAACAAACAAACTTTTGGGCCCCAAATGTTAATCATACCAAGATCAGAAACCTTGCCGCATATCTGGTGAGACATTTGTGGGATCATTGGGCTTTCCCACATCTTCAGTCATGATAAACTTATATATGAAGGCCATCGTGGACCACCAAAGCTATTCCATACGGTGATTCACCGAGGGATGTTGGGGGTTGGGGACAGCAGAGTGAGGACTCACTGAAAGATCTGTAAGAATACCAGCCCTCCTGGACATTTCCATGGGAAACTTTAGGTTTTCCAGTGACCCTCTAATTACTGCCCTGTCACATCACAAGGAGAACAGGTTGGCAAACCTAGGTACTGAACTAAATAATCTGTGGCATAATCTAAACATATAACGGTAATTAAGTCTGACAACTTAATATGCTACTGAAATTTAAATGTACAGTAGTAATCTACAATTAAGCAATCTTTTGTAATAGCACCCTGCCAGACTGGAAGATTTCAGGTATAATGCTATGTACTATTAGGTAGCAAAAATATTGACATTAGTAAAATATACTCAGGCTATGATCTGACACATATTCAAATTAACCATTACTCTACAAGACAAGATAGAATTAAGGCAGAAATTCAGTTGCCATCCCTCAGTTGGTGTCCAAAGGAATTATTTCAACTGTTATACATGTGTCTGTACCCAATAAGAACATCTGAGATTGAAGTATCTGACTATATACACTGAATTCACAGATTTGATATGACTAGTAAAATTGTGATCTCTCTATAGTTTCTACTGCTCACAGCAGCCAGAGGGATCGTCTATAACTATTTAGTAAATAATGTCAGTTTCCTACTTTAAACCCTATAATGTGACCCATGACAATTATAGGAAAATAACATAGGGTCTTGCAGGCCAGTAGAGAGTTTGAATTTTCTCCTACTTCATCCTGTTTATACTGGCTCTTTCCTTCCTTGGATCCCTCATCCTATTCCCTCTGCCTGGGTAGCTTTTCACCACTCAGGACTCCAATCCAACATCAGAGAGGACTCTTTTCAGATCCTATCTAAAGTCGCCTTCCCTCATCAATCACTGGCCCCTAAAAGTTGGGTTTTTCCACAATACTCATCACTGAAAATATTTTATATTTGCATCACATAGAATGCCACTGGGACAGGGACTCTTCACAGTCCTGGCATGGAGAAGACTTTCTTTAAATATTGGCAGAAGGAAGAAGGAAGGAAAGGTGCATAGAACAGAGAAAGCATCTTCCACAGTTCTGAGAATAAAGTTAATCTTAGTTCCCCCAATCTTCCTGCATTATGGAAATCCCAGAGACATTTTTTTTTTAGGAAAAACAGTTGGAAGGTATTCAGGTCCCATCACAACTAAGACTTACCAATGAGTTAGGATATCTGATCTCTAGCCGTACTATGAGGCTTCCTCTTAAATAGCTGTATCAACAAAGTTAGCCCTCTGGTCTTCCATCTCCCTACCTGAAGTTGCAGCATTTACTATAAAGTCCTAAGACCCTTGCCACTTCTAACTATAAACCAAATAGGTTGGGAGCTTCCTGTGGAGCATCAGGTTTTGCCCCAAATCCACCTTGAAGCATGACTCCAAATTTTAGCAGCTCTCAGAAATATATTCAGTTCTACTCTGCATTAATAAGAAGTGCCTCTTTTATTGAATGCCTTGGGGAAATGGAAAATCTGGTAAATATTATAGTATATAGTAGTCCCTCTGAAAAAATAATCTTCTGGGTCATTTCCTTTCCCCTGTCCCCATCTCAGCAGCCCTCCTTTGTCTGTCTGTCAGCCTGTCTTACCACTATGCTCATCTCCATTCACTCTCCATCTCACTATGTCCCCTCCCATGTGACTGGCTCAGTAAACAGCAGACCCTCTTCCAAGGCAGCAGGGAATTTTAATTATAAGTAGAATTTTTACCTTTCACAGTAGCATGTCCCTGTTACATAGTATTCTCAGAAAGGCTCAAGAAAGGTAACCAACAGTTTTAAAGCATCACTTCTGATGAAATCAATATGTGTGTGTTTCTTTTTTAAGCAGACCTCAGCTCCCCATTTCTCTCTTCCCTTTTCATTCTTTACATTTTTTTAGTTGGCTTAGAGACCAAAACTCTGGTGTTCTGCCTGATTTTGAACCTGTTCATGGTTCCCTGCATGGTAGCACTGTGTTTCAGGCTGGTTCTGTGCATCGCTGTCTTGTGGAGTCGAGGCTCACGGAGGAAAGTGAAGGGCTTCACCTCCTCACACAGGAGGGAAATCTGTCTGTAAACTGAAAGCAAAGCTCAGAGGCTCTAAGTGACACCCTGCCCATCTTTAAGGAACTCCCAAGGCATTCAGGGTTGAGGCAGGACAACCAGGGATGGGAGGCAGCCAATTCTGTGGAAGAAGAAAGACATGGGCAGTGCCACATGGGCACCTGAATACCCAGAGAACATCTCCAAAAGGCTGAGAGCACTAAGAGTTAGAAACCAGTTGTAGTATCTCCAGAAGCACTGGTGGAGCAGCCCCACCTATTTATTCATGGTTTCCTGAAAGTTTTGCAAGCAAATGAATGTGGATTCAGGCACAGCCAGCCTGGGCCATCATCCAGCACTACCACTCGACAGAGAATAATCATATTTTACTAATGTGGTCAATAAGCAACCACTGGGTGAGCTTTGCCTTTTTCGTAGTTCACTTGAAGTGCCATTTAAAATACACACACACACACACACACCACTTCTCAAAAGGAGATGCTGAGGAGGACCCAATGTTTCCCCTAAATGTAGAAAAAAACAAGGATTTGGACATGAGAGTAACTTTGTTAAGATGAAGCACCAAGTTACGTGGTGTGCTTCTCCATCCTTGCCAAGTTTTGTAAGTCACTTTGTTTGCATGTATCCATCTCTTTTCTTCTTTGTTGTTGTCTGTGTCCACAGAAGGGACTTCAGAGAACTTTAGTGGATGTTCTGGGAAATCAAAATACCGAAGAATCCCCATCCTCACCGAACTGAGTAAGTTGTGTTTCAAGGACAGAATGCAAGGGAGAAATCTTTGTCATCCATAATTAATGTCCCAAGGTTCTTTTTAGAATCCACAGTCAAAGGACTGAGGAATCAGAATGGGGCCCAGAGAAACATTAAGTGTTTGGACATTACTTTGAGCTTTTATCTAACTAGTGACATCATCAAGCAGAGCCTGTTATATCTGGGTGTCATGGTGCAGGAATAACACCTGTCTTCTCCTCTTGTTCAGTTCCCAGGAAAGTGAGACCAGGAACTGGCTCATTCTTGTTTGGAGGAAATCCCCAGTGGGGGGTGGGGAGTGGGGCATGAGTTTGAGGTTGGCTAGGAAGGATCTCCCTAAACTCACTTACCTACCCATTGTGGGACATTAAATCAGGCAGCTTCCTTTCCTGTAGTGATACCAGGACTGGGATTAGGGTGACACAAATGAGGCACTCAGGATGCAGATGTTAAGGAGGCACCCACTCCTGGGGTCCTTAAATTTTGAGTCCTAGGTGTCTCCCTTGTGTCATGTTAATCATGCCCCTGAGTGGTGCTCTTCTAAAATGGAAACACTCCATGCAGAAATACCAGAACAAGCTGTTATCTCTCACCAACACCTTATGGAAAATGCACATATATGAGACTTTCCTAGTGAGGAGCTCTGGGAGTAGAAAGAAGGGTGGGGAAGGCAAGGAGGGGGCCTGTGTGCATTTGGGGATATGTCTGGGAGATAACAGGGGACACACTGGGATTTAATACTGACAATAATTGATGAAAAAGGGGAAGACATGAAAGAGGGGAATGGTGTCTTTCACACAGATTAGAACCTAAAGCTGTCAGCCACAGTTTTTTTTATTTTATGGTGTTATGTTATGTTAATCACCATACATTACATCATTAAGTTTTTGATATAGTGTTCCATGATTCATTGTTTGCATATGACGCCCAGTGATCCATTCAGTATGTGCCATCTTTAATACCCATCACCAGGCTAACCCATCCCATCCACCCCCCTCCCCTCTAGAACTCTCAGTTTGTTTCTCAGAGTCCATAGTCTCTCATGGTTTGTCTACCCCTCCGATTTCCCCTCCTTCATTTTTCCCTTCCTGCTATCTTCTTCTTTATTTTTTTTAACATATAACATATAATGTATTATTTGTTTCAGAGGTACAGGTCTGTGATTCAACAGTCTTACACAATTCACAGGGCTCATATTAGCACATACACTCCCCAATGTCTATCAACCAGCCACCCCATCCCTCCCATCCCCCACCACTCCAGCAACCCTGTTTGTTTCCTGAGATTAAGAATTCCTCATATCAGTGACATCATATGATACATGTCTTTCTCTGATTGACATATTTTGCTCAGCATAATACCCTCCAGTTCCATACATCTCTTTGCAAATGGCAAGATTTCATTCCTTTTGATGGCTGCATAATATTCCATTGTATATATATACTACTTCTTCTTTATCTATTCAACTGTCGATGGACATCTTGCCTCTTTCCATAGTTTGGCTATTGTGGACATTGCTGCTATAAACATTGGGGTGCATGTACCTCTTCGGATCACTACATTTGTATCTATGGGGTAAATAACCAGTAGTGCAATTGCCGGGTCGTATGGTAGCTCTATTTTCAACTTTTTGAGGAACACCATACTGTTTTCCAGAGTGGCTGCACTTGTTTGCATTCCCACCAACAGTATAGGAGGGTTCCCTTTTCTCCACATCCCGGCCAACATCTGTCCTTTCCTGACTTGTTAATTTTAGCCATTCTGACGGGTGTGAGGTGGTATCTCATTGAGGTTTTGATTTGGATTTCCCTGATGCCGAGCGATGTTGAGCACTTGTTCATGTGTCTGTTGGCCGTTTGGATGTCTTCTTTGGAACAAGGTCTGTCATGTCTTCTGCCCATTTCTTGATTGGATCATTTGTTCTTTGGGTGTTAAGTTTAATAAGTTCTTTATAGATTTTGGATACTAGCCCTTTATCTGATATGTCATTTGCAAATATCTTCTCCCATTCTGTCGGTTGTCTTTTGGTTTTGTGGACTGTTTCTTTTGCTGTGCAAAAGCTATTTATCTTGATGAAGTCCCGATAGTTCATTTTTGCCCTTGCTTCCCTTGCCTTTGGGGATGTTTCTAGGAAGAAGTTGCTGTGGCTGAGGTCGAAGAGGTTGCTGCCTGTGTCCTCCTTTAGGATTTTGAGGGACTCCTGTCTCACATTTAGGTCTTTCAACCATTTGGAGTCTATTTTCGTGTGTGGTGTAAGGAAATGGTCCAGTTTCATTCTTCTGCATGTGCCTGTCCAATTTTCCCAACACCATTTGTTGAAGAGACTGTCTTTTTTCCATTGGACATTCTTTCCTGCTTTGTTGAAGATTAGTTGACCATAGAGTTGAGGGTCTGTTTCTGGACTCTCTATTCTGTTCCGTTGATCTATGTGTCTGTTTTTTGTGCCAGTACCATACTGTCTTGATGATTACTGCTTTGTAATAGAGTTTGAAGTCCGGAATTGTGATGCCAGCAGCTTTGCTTTTCTTTTTCAACATTCCTCTGGCTATTCGGGGTCTTTTCTGGTTCCATACAAATTTTAGGATTATTCCATTTCTTTGAAAAAACTTGATAGGGATTGCAATAAATGTATAGATTGCTCTAGGTAGCAGTGACATCTTCACAATATTTGTTCTTCCAATCCATGAGCATGGAACGTTTTTCCATTTCTTTGTGTCTTCCTCCATTTCTTTCATGAGTATTTTATAGTTTTCTGAGTACGGATTCTTTGCCTCTTGGGTTAGATTTATTCCTAGGTATCTATTATTGTGGGTGCAGTTGTAAATGGGATCGACTCCTTAATTTCTCTTTCTTCTGTCTTGTTGTAGGTGTATAGGAATGCCACTGATTTCTGTGCATTGATTTTATATCCTGCCACTTTACTGAATTCCTGTATGAGTTCTAGCAGTTTTGGGGTGGAGTCTTTTGGGTTTTCCACATAAAGTATCATATCATCTGCAAAGAGTGAGAGTTTGACTTCTTCTTTTCCGATTTGGATGCCTTTTATTTCTTTTTGTTCTCCGATTGCCGTGGCTAGGACTTCTAATACTATGTTGAATAGCAGTGGTGATAGTGGACATCCCTGCTGTGTTCCTGACCTTAGGGGGAAAGCTTTCACTTTTTCCCCATTGAGAATGATATTCTCTGTGGTTTTTCATAGATGGCTTTTATGATCTTGAGGTATGTACCCTCTATCCCTACACTCTGAAGAGTTTTAATCAAGAAAGGATGCTGTACTTTGTCAAATGCTTTTTCTGCATCTATTGAGAGGATCATATGGTTCTTGTTCTTTCTTTTATTAATGTATTGTATCACATTGATTGATTTGCATGTGTTGAACCAGCCTTGCAGCCCAGGGATAAATCCCATTTGGTCATGGTGAATAATTCTTTTCATCATTTAAAGTCTTTATTTCCTTGTTGATCTTTTGCTTAGATGATCTGTCCATTTCAGTGAGGGGGGTGTTAAAGTCCCCCACTACTATTGTATTGTTCTCGATGTGTTTCTTTGCTTTTGTTATTAATTGGCTTATATAATTGGCTGCTCCCATGTTAGGGGCATAGATATTTACAATTGTTAGATCTCCTTGTTGGATAGACCCTTTAAGTATGATATAGTGTCCTTCCTCATCTCTTATTATAGTCTTTGGTTTAAAATCTAATTTTCTGACAAAAGAATTGCCACTCCAGCTTTCTTTTGATGTCCATTAACATGGTAAATGGTTTTCCACCCCCTCACTTTCAACCTGTGGGTGTCTTTGTGTCTAAAATGAGTCTCTTGCAGACAGCATATTGATGGGTCTTGTTTTTTTATCCAATCTGATAGCCTGTGTCTTTTGATTGGGACATTTAGCCCATTTACATTCAGGGTAACTATTGAAAGATATGAATTTAGTGCCATTGTTTTGCCAGTAAGGTTACTGTTACTGTATATTGTCTGTGTTCCTTTCTTGTCTGTTACTTTTAGGCTCTCTTTTTGCTTAGGGGACTCCTTTCAATATTTCTTGTAGGGCTGGTTTCGTGTTTTCAAATTCCTTTAGTTTTTGTTTGTCCTGGAAGTTTTTTATCTACCCTTCTATTTTCAGTGACAGCCCAGCTGGATATAGTATTCTTGGCTGCATATTTTTCTCATTTAGTGCTCTGAATATATCATGCCAGTTCTTTCTGGCCTGCCAGGTCTCTGTGGATAGGTCTGTTGCCAATCTAATGTTTCTACCATTGTAGGTTACAGGTCTCTTGTCCCAAGCTGCTTTCAGGATTTTCTCTTTGTCTCTGAGACTCGAAAGATTTACTATTAGATGTCAGGGTGTTGACCTATTTTTATTGATTTTGAGAGGGGTTCTCTGTGCCTCCTGGATTTTGATGCCTGTTTCCTTCCCCAAATTAGGGAAGTTCTCTGCTATAATTTGCTCCAATATACTTTCTGTCCCTCTCTCTCTTTCTTCTTCTTCTGGGATCCCAAGTATTCTAATGTTGTTTCGTCTTATGGTATCGCTTATATCTCAAATTCTGCCCTTGTGATCCAGTAGTTGTTTATCTCTCTTTTTCTCAGCTTCTTTATTTTCCATCATTTGGTCTTCTATATCACTAATTCTCTCTTCTGCCTCATTTATCCTAGCAGTTAAGAGCCTCCATTTTTTATTGCACCTCATTAATAGCCTTTTTGATTTTGACTTGGTTAGATTTTAGTTCTTTTATTTCTCCAGAAAGGGTTTCTCTAATATCTTCCATGCTTTTTTCGAGCCCAGCCAATATCTTAAAATCATCATTCTGAGCTCTAGTTCCAACATCTTACTAATGTCCCTATTGATTAGGTCCCTGGCAATTGGTACTGCCTCTTATTCTTTTTTTTTTTTTTGAGTTGAGTTTTTCCATTTTGTAATTTTGTCCAGAGAATAGATGAATGAAAGACAAAATGCTAACAGGGTAACAACGACCCCAGAAAAATATACACTAAACAAATAAGAAGGGACCTGAAACTGGGGGGGAAAAAGGGAAGGAAAGAAAAATGAAAAAGAAAAAAAAGAAAAAGATAAAAAAATACAAAAAAAAACAACACAAGAAAAACAGAGTATCATCAAATATGATCAGGCTGGTGTATAGATCAGTGCCACACACTAGATTTTGGGTTTATTTTGGTCTATTTGAAGAAAGTGCCTCCCAAAATTTTTAAAGAAAGAAAAACTTATATATGTACAAAAATAAGGGTAAGTACAATGAAGGGATGGAATATGACTGTAAAGATGAAAATTATAAAAGATTTTATAGCAGGAATTGATAAGAAGTTGGTGGAAAAAAGAAAGAAGAGGAATTTTTAAAAAAGGGGCGAGGAGAGAATGTGATCAGGCAGGAGACTAGAACAAAGCCATACACTAGAGATTTAGGGTATATTTTGGTCTGTTAGAAGAAACTGTATCCCAAAATTTTAAAGAGAGAACAACTTTATATATATATATATATATATATATATATATATATATATACCAAAAATAGGGTTAACTACTATGAAGGGATAGAATATGACTCTAAAAATGAAAAATAAAAAACATTTTTTTAAAAAGGGATTGATAAGATGTTGGTTGAAAAAGGGAAAAAGAAAAATTCAAAAAAAAAGAGAAAAATTTAAAAAATTAACTTTGAATGACTGAAGAATCAGAGGGGAAGAAAGCCATGAATTCTATGTGCTATATTCCCCTAGTACTGGAGTTCTGCCGTTCTCATTGATCGGTAAACTTGCTCTTGGCTGGCTGTTCTTGCTGATCTTCTGGGGGAGGGGCCTGTTGCTGTGGTTCCCAAATGTCTTTGGCAGGAGGTGGAATTGCCCCACACTTGCTGGTCTGGGCTAAGTAATCTGCTCGGGTTTTCTGTCTGTTGCTTTTGTTCCCTACAAGCTCTCCGTTCAGCTTTGGAGGACAAGAGTGAAAATGGTGGCCTCCTAATCTCCGGCCCAGAGGAGCTGAGAACTCGGGGCCCCACTCCTCAGTGCGCCCCCAGAGAAAAGCAGTCAATCACTCCTGTCTCCCCAGTCTCTGGCCACACTCATTGCTCATTTGGCCTGTGACCGAGCATTTCTATCTCTGGCTCACGACCCCGTGTGGAGTCTCCTAACCCAGCAGATCCCTGTAGTGTGTTCCCATGCTGCTCCTCCTGGGGGAGGAAAGGGAGTCTCCCTGGATCTGCCGCTTGTTGGGTCCCTGCTGGAGGAGCAGTGGCCCGACTGTGCCACAGATCATGGTTTATGGCAACCCCAAGCAGAGAGCCCACGCCTCGGCTCCGTCTTTGCAGCCAGCTTCCCTGCTCCGATACCTGGGAGCTCTGCCGCACTAGGCACCCCCGGTCTTTCTGTGACCCCAAGGGTCCTGAGACCACATTGTCCCGTGAGGGTTCCAACCCCCACTTAGCCACTGGAGAGACATCCCTCAGGAGAGCCAACTTCTAAAAGTTCCGATTTTGTGCTCCGGGGCTCTATCACTTGCCAGAAGCGGCCAATGGAGCCCTCCCCTCCGCCATCTATCCTCCTGATATCACCTCGGATTCACTTCTCCGCACATCCTACCTTCCAGAAAGTGGTCACTTTTCTGTTCAGAGAGTTGCTGCTATTCTCTTCTTCAATCTCCTGTTGAGTTTGTAGGTGTTCAGAATGGTTTGATCCCTCTCCAGCTGAATTCCTGGGACCAGACAAAATTTAAGTCTCCTACTCCTCTGCCATCTTTCTCCTCCCCCCCAGGCACAGTTTTTATTTGTATTTTATTTTATTTTTCTATCCTTTTGAGCCATGTTTAACCCAAGGTGTATATACACTGAGGACATTGATTAAAAGACTGTGATGTAAGTTGGAGTGGTCAAGAGGGGACCAACCAGCTTCTCACTGACCCCAAAGTACATCTGGTCACTCTCCAGGGACTCAGAGCTTGCTTCAACTAAAGATTCGCTGGCACCAGGCAGCCCTTGTTAAATTAGTCTAACCAAGCACCTGTCAGCTCACTCAGTTTTGTTCTTTGACTGACATGAGAGCTGTAAGTCTGATTGCCAGCACTTTGGTACAGAATGTACTGTGGCATGCAGGAAAATGTCTAGGAAATGTCTAGGAAAGTAGAGGCCAATAGTTTAAGATGACACAGCAAGATTTGGACAAGGGCTCCCGGGGTATGTGAGCATGTCGAGGGTTGGCAATGTACAAAAAATACATGTGCAAAAAAACTTGGGTTGATATTATCATGCATTGCTCATCTTTTATAAAGACAAGGAGTAATTTAAGGAATTAAAGAATAATTCAATCTTAGTTAGGAATATATTCTGCATCATATGCCAGGTAGATTTGGTTTGATCTGTAATATGACTGTCAAGAACTGTGAAAGATGTAAGTAAGACCTTATGTTACTTGCAAACCAACAAGGTAACCTGCCACAGTTTCATGGACACTGGCAAAAGACACAAGGCCTCTGGGTCAGAGATAAAGAACAGTTTATCACTCAAAGCAATGGCCATAGCCAAAGTATCATCAGTTTTATGCTGCTTGTCCAAGGCCTTGTTCCCACAGGGTGACATGAAAAGGGCCAAATGATACCTGTACCCACCATGAATTGCTTTATAGGAGAAGAACCCCAGGCTTCAGGAACCAGAATCTTTTATAATGGGCAGTAAGCATGATTCTCTTTGCTCTGGTGGGAGGTATTATCTTTATCTTCCAATGCTATTTGCTACTTAAACATTTTTGAAACAATAGTCTTGGAACAAAGGCAGTCAGTGTTTCTGTTTGTACTCCCAACAATGACCAGTTTCATTCCCTTCAGAGGCTTCCTCCAGGGATCTGAGTTGCAGCCTGGGGCAAATAGAAACATGCTAATGGTTACTTTGGCTACTGCTACATGAGCCCCAGTTAGGATGATTCTCTAATCTCTGCTACTCAGAGTGTAGTCCATGAATCAGCAGCATCTGGAAGCTTGTTGAACACCTAGAATCCCATTCTCACCCCTAGACCCAATGAATCAGAATCTGTAACAATCTGTAACATCTGTAACAAGATGCCCAGGAGATTCATATGCACATTAAATTTTTGAGAGGTACTACTTTAACTCATTCTGGACCTAGATAATTCTAAAAACCCAAGTAAATACTAGGGTATCTATGGCATAGTATTATGAAAAATGTCTGTAACTGGGGTAACCATATGTTCCCATTTATGCCTGTTTTCCCAGAGCAGTTATTGAGAGTATCCCCTTTTACTTACAAAAGTGTCCTGGTTTGAAAGATAAATTATATAAAGGTGACATTGGGGACCTTGTTTGGAGGAGCTGGGCCTGGGGTGCAAGGATATACCCTTGATGATGAAGGTACCCAAGAAGGATACATGTGTTTAGGGGAGGAAGATGAAAGAAAGAAAAAGAGAAAGAAGAAAGAAAAGAAAAGAAAAGAAAAGAAAAGAAAGAAAGAAAGAAAGAAAGAAAGAAAGAAAGAAAGAAAGAAAGAAAGAAAGAAAGAAAGAAAGAAAGAAAGGAGGGAGGGAGGGAGGGAGGAAGGAAGGAAGGAAGGAAGAAGGAAAGAAAGAAAGGAAGGAAGTAAAAGAAAAAGAAAGAAAGAAAGAAAGAAAGAAAGAAAGAAAGAAAGAAAGAAAGAAAGAAAGAAAGAAGAAAGAGAGAGAGAAAGAAAGAAAGAAAGAAAGAAAGAAAGAAAGAAAGAAAGAAAGAAAGAAAGAAAGAAAAAGAAAAAGAAAAAGAAAGGGGAGAGAGGGAGGAAGGAAGGGAGGAAAGAAGGAAGAGAGAGGAAGGAAGGAAGATGATAGATGATAGATAAGATAGATGATGATAGATAGATAGATAGATAGATAGATAGATAGATAGATAGATACTGAAGTAAGGGCAGATCCCACATTGACCCCAGTGTAGACATCAAATTCTTGGTTCAGTGGTCAACCCTTGGCCTGCTTTGTATGGCAGTCCTGTATTCTTAAGCTTGTCTGCCTGTCTTTCCTTTTTTCATCTTTGCCTTGCAGAAAATCCTTCCAATATCCACTATATTGAACAGCTGAGTGGACTGGATGAATCCTTCTCAGGAACAAGCCTGCATCTCAGCACATCCTTTTCCACAGGCACTGTCTTTTCTGGCAGCTTCTTGGATTCCCTCCTGGCCACAGTAAGTGTAGCTAAGTGTAGCTTGCAGAGGGGAAGAAGGATGGTTCAAGCTTTGGGGAATAAGGAGAATGCCTCACAATTCAGAGTTCTCTTTGATTCTCTGAAAAAGCTTGTTCACATACATTATTTCATCTTTTTTCACAACTACTTGGCAAGAGAAGCCAAATTTTCAGTTTCAAGATTAAAAACGTGTCTGCCCCTTAGAACCAGAACACTTAGTACCAGGAGGAATGAGCATATAAAAAGCAGGGTGCCTACCTATTAGCTTCAAGTGCATCTTGGCAGACCAAGCTCTGGTTTCAGAGCTTAGAAGACACTGCTTTCTCTTCTCTCTAAAATATCACCAACAGCTTATACAGAAATCAGCCATAAGGAGACATGGGGACCAAGGAAAAGCTTTGGCCTTTGGCGGTATGAGCTTTGTTCAGAGCTAAGTCAACCCTCCCTCCATGTTACCCCACTCCTGGGGTGTGTTTTTGACTACATGGTTGCTCTTCAGCTCTCACCTCCTCTTTAGCCTCTGAGCAGGTTCCTTAGGAAAGAAGCTGAAAGTTTCAATAGCATGGCCAGGGAAGGAAGGCAGCACTGACATGGTGGCATGGGAGCCTAGCTCCAGAAGAGAAGAGAGCACAAGCCATTCTGATCTTTGGGAAAGAAACACACCAGGCAGAGGGAAGAAGAGAAAAGGCATTGAGCGGGTGCCTGGGTGGCTCAGTTGGTTAAGTGACTGTCTTCAGCTCAGGTCATGATCCTGGAGTCCTGGGATCGAGTCCCGCATTGGGCTCCCTGCTCAGCAGGGAGTCTGCTTCTCCCTCTGACCCTCTTCCCTCTCATGCTCTCTGTCTCTCATTCTCTCTCTCTCAAATAAATAAATAAAATCTTTTTAAAAAAAAAAGAAAAGAAAAGGCATTGAGCTGCAAGCACTCTTGGTTCATTCAAGGAATTGGACCAAAACACAAAATCTGTATGTACCCATTCATAAATGGCCGCAAGAACTCCTCCAAAGGAAATCCTTGTTACCTACAAGCCTCCCAGACTCTTTCTCCCTAGATTTTCCAAGGGAAGGGTTGCAGCCTGGCTGAATATCAGTGTACAGATGCACAGGGCTCTGAACACAGCTTGATAAACTTGTAGCCTTCTGTAATTTGTGTGGAAGGGGCATCATTCCTGAACTGTGTGGGTGCCTCAAAGGCACGGTTTACACTTTTTGGGGAGCGTGGCTAGGCCACACACGCTGCCCTCAAGGCATCAGTGCCACTGGTCCTGAGGGGATTATGTTGCCTTAGGCTCTGCTTCCCTGAGCACTAGGGTGGGGGAGGGTGTCTCATAAATCCCGTCAAGCTCTCAGAGAGATAATACCAGGTCAGTGATAGTTTAACATTCAACAAGTTGGTAGACAATGAATTTCCTAAAGGGTTAGGCAGCATTCAGCCTTGACTGAGCCAGGAGTCAAGTCAGGTGACTTTTCTGGGAAGGTAGCTCTGTCAGGGAAAGGGTTTTATCACTGTCTGTCATTGATATGTCAGTTACTTTGCCAGTAATTAATGACTGGAATGTCAGGCAGAAGGTGACTTTGGATGAACTGGACCATTTTAAATGGGGTTAAGGTTCCAGTTCTCCTCAGAGATCCCTAGATGGCAGGCAGCTTTGTGCCTTAAATTAAACTGGAACCTTAATTAAACTCCAATGGCCCCAGGTAGGAACAAAGTCACAGACTGTTTAGAGCTAGTGGGGAGAGCAGGATGGCAGAAGAGGGCTGAGAAAGACACTAAAACAAATGAACACATCATGTCAGCCAGCATAGCAAACACAAACTTGGTCATGGGAGCCAGCTGCTGGGCCTCTCCCCACTCACCATAGGTCTTGTGACCACACTGAGGAGTAGCACCACCTCCCAGGCTGCCTTCAGATATTGTATCAGTGGGCTTCTCCAAGGGAGAGGACAATCTAGTCCTCCTGGAAAAGGAAATAAGCTATGTAAAAACTCAGGAGTCTTTCCCACAGTGAAGTCTGTGGGAGAGAGAAAATCCACACTGTGCCTGATCCAGGGGGGAGTCACATGAGGTCACAAGCATAGCAATGAAGCTTTGGGCAAATCTTTCCATCAAGGGGACTGGCTTGGGTCTTGACCTTCTGCATATCTACCTAGTGGCCTTCTGCCTCAGCTCTTGAATCCTTAATGATTCATGACACAACAAAATGAACACACTTTAATACTATTTGGAGCACCAGTCCCAAATCTCTGGCCATGATGAGCTGAACTAGACCTTTGAAAATGACCAGGTCATACTGCCCACTCTTGATTCCCTTGCCCCTAGGTCTGGTGCTACTGGCTTTCTAAGGGTGGGGGTGACTTCCCATTGTCCAGCCACACAGAAAGAAAGAGCCCAAAGGCCAGGTCTGGGCCTGCAATTCTATCATCTTGAGTCTTCTGAGTACTCTTTGATCTTGGCTAGTCTCTGACCTTACACCTGATCTTGTGGAAATGAGAGCAGTAGCCTTGGAGAAGAGACCATTTATCCTCTGACATGAAAACATCTGGGAGCCACCACTGTGGTAGCTGCCGAATACATTTGTGAATACTGCAGTTTCTTCTCCATACATACTGGAGCATCTTCTTGCTGAGAAGTGGGAGAGCATCTTCTTGCTGAGAAGTGGGAGAGAAAGGCAAAGATCTTGGTCTCCCCGTAAAGTTAGGATAGCAGTTCTGGGCTCCATGGTTATCACCCCTCTAACACATTCCCATGGCAGCTGCCACTAATGATCACAGTTCTCTGCCTCCAGATCACACCTACGGGTCTTTCCCAACACAGACCTCAAGGTAACTTCTCCCAGTAAATTTTCTTGTTGGAATAATATTAATAAACAGAGCAACAACTGTGATAGGAAGAGTAATAACATCTCTGAAGCACTTACTTTGGGCCAAGGTCTTTGCTACAATACTTTGTTTAATTCTTCTTTCAACCAATTAGGAGAATACAATTATGAGCCTCATTTTACAAATCAAGAATCTGAGGCTTAGAAGGACAAATAAAGTGCCAAAGTCACAGCACTTACAGATGACAAGCTTGTTTTCAAGCCCCACTTTGTATGATCCCAGAGTTAGACCTCGCTGTCATAGTCCTCTGTCCTTCCAGAAAGCTCTTTCTGTGATCATGAGTTTCCTTCTAGTGCATTCATTTTCAAGTTTTGCTTAAAGTAATCTACCCCCTGGTGCTCAGGCAGTGCTGAGCAGACAAGCAGGAAGGAACCCAGGGTGCACTTACCCCATCATGCCCCCCTGCCTGCACCTGTCCCCCCAGTCAGAACAACTGCTTTCATCTGTGCTGTGCATGAGGCTTCTGCCTAGGATTTGATGTGAAGGATGATTTCTGTTGTTAAGATTTGGAAAACTGCTCCCTAGAATTTAGAATATATGACCAACAGAGAGGGAGGCATAAAATGAAAGGACCAGAATCCTGTTCTCTCTTCTGAGATAGATTTCCAGTTTCCAGTCAAGAGTCCTATATGAGAGACAGGAGTCCACCATCCCACCCAATTTTGCATGTGCCTTTTGTCCCATAATTCCCCTCCCCAAAGAACACCTTCCAGGTGGTTCTTCCAACCTGCTGCCCAGCTCAATGCACCAAGAGATCTGTTTTCCATTGTTGCATGGTCAGAAATTATGATTCGGGGTCTGTTTCCCTGATGCCCACACTACACAGAAGTGCAAGGGGGAATACAGATGCATTTCAGAACAGACTCCCTCAGGAAAAAGGTGGTTAACACCTCAGCCAAGTCAGAAACAAGATGAGATCACTGGTCTTGACTCTTGACTTCTCCCCCTTTTTCTCCATTCCCCCTTAATAAATGCAAAGGAATGAATGTGCAAGTCCCGAGGATAGAACAAAGCCTGAATAATGTGCTGTGAAGTCGTCACTGCTTTTACTGAAGTTTTGTTTTGGATTTCATGTAGTTTTTTATTCTATCCCCTGATACACCTTTGATTTTTTTTTCAACATAAAATGATAGTGTTGCCCTCCAAATCTGATACAGCTGACACTAGGGCCTCAAATACCCTCTGGTAGACTACTGTAAACTCCTGCCCCAGATGGGAAAACATATAGTTAGAAAATAGAATTCAGATTCACTTTTAATCCTTTATCAGCTTAATGTTATAAAAAAATATGGAGAGACACTCAGGTCCATAAGCAGGACTCTTATACAGCTTTGTAACAATAGAACTTCAGAACTGGACATGAACGTAGGGAGCAATTTCCTTACAAGTAAGGAAATTGAAGCTCACAGAAGTTACGTGACTCCCTTAAGGTCATTCAGCTGATTAGTTGCAGTTTTCTTACCACGTAGCTGCATTCTCAGAAGTATTTCTCAGAGAATGTTTGATCTTAAGGCCTTTTGAGATTAGATTTTCAGAATAAAAAGCAGCAAGTAGCCAGAATGTTAGTACCTATGTTATTAAGTAATATTGTAAGTTGTGAGAGAGACCTACAGCTTCATTGTAGCTAGAAGTCAAAACACTTTGGGCTGCAACATTTTCTAACCCTGAAAGTACAAATTCTAGTAAATCTGATTATATTAGAAACAGTATCCAAGTTTAAAGGTCTTAAAATATTTGAAGCACATTTCAACTTTCCTATTTTCATGAGAAAGAAAAAAGAAAAGGAAGGGAGGAGGGAGGAAGAAAGGGAGGAAAGGAGACAGGAAAAAAGAAAGAGATCAATACCATAGAACCCTGAATAATAAGAATACTAGATAAGCTCATGGAGGAAGGGTGACATGTAAATCCCTTTATTTTCCCCAATATAGAATTGCAATCCTTTTGATGTCAAAACTGAAGAAATGATATATTCAAAAGCTAAGCCTCTCTCAGTTAAATATGTAAAGTACATGTTTCTCTAGAGCCCTTGACACCAGGATAACCCTAAAATTTATACCTTTTCTTTAATCAGTGGAGAATTATTCTAACAGCATTATGTTTGATCACCCTACACCATGGCCACTTGTTCTTAAACGGATTGTGGCTCAACCTGGATTTACATCCCCTGTTCGTGCCTGGGTTTCAGGGAGCTGATTCCATAAGCACCCTTCTGGGTAGCAGCAAAATGGAACAAAGAAGAAATAAGGAGGAGACCATCAGTCAGGGGATCACTTCAGTCAGGACATTAGGGAGGAAAAGGCATTTGAAATCATCTTTTAACCTAAAAACTATTTTAAAACTTATTTTCCTGTTATTCTATCTTAATTCATATACCTTATATTATTTCTTAGACCCTCTTGTTCCAATGGCTTCTACATTTTACTAGCAATATTTATTTGTTAAAAACTGACTGCCAATTGCAGTTAGTATTCTTACAGCTGTTTAACACCTGCCTTGTTCAATGCACCCCTGAGGACATGAATGTTAAGTTGACAAAGTCTGTCCTCTGAAAGACCATATCATTTAAGGAAGTGTTGCCCCAGAGGGTGATCTGAGCACCAACCAGTGGCAGAACCACCAGAGGTGCCCTTTAAATTTCTGATTCCCACTCTTCTCCGTACATTTTGATCCAATGGATCTTGGATCCCAGAATTCTACACTCATGAATATCATTCCAGGCAATCCCCGATACATGAGAACAGAATTTAGTAATTTGTGTGGTATATCTCATTTCATCCCACAAACAAGGCTCAAAGATGGTATTATCATGTCAACTTTAAAGGTTATAAAACTGTTTCTGGACATGAATTGTCCAAAGGTACTCAGCTAGGATTCAGCTAAGTTTTTAGATAAAACAAAAGGTTGAACATTTAAAACACTATTCAATAGATTTGGGAAAATCTAATCGGTAATATATTACAGTGCTATTTACATGTATGCCAATGCCTAGTTTACCACTAAATATGATAGGAATCCTTTGGGAAAATAGTTTAAGAACATAGCTAGGGTTATTCAGCTAAGATTAATCTCAGCTAAGATTCAAAGTCAGGTGTGTTTCAGACAAACTACTAACTATAAAATACAGAAGGATGAAATGGAGCAAAAGCCAGTGGCTATGGGATCACAAAGAAAGGAAAACTTCTTTCTGATGGGGAGACCAGCATAGTTTGCCAGCCATAGAATTTGATGAGCAATCAGTCAGATGTTCCAAAGCAAAGGCATGAAGGAGTAAATATGTAGCTAGAGCAACAGATAGACTGTCATGCACTGGAGGGCACCATTAATGGAGGAGATGAGCTTGGTTTTATAGAAGGGATATGACATTGAAGGTTTGAGGAGGGGGACGGCATGATTTGATTTGTGTCCTAGAGAATCTCTCTGGAAACATTTTGAACAGGGATTGCAAGTAAGAATAAAAACAAGACAGGAAGACTAGTAAACAGGCCCCTATCATAATTCAGTCTGCAGAAGACAAGTCCCTGAATTTAGAGAAAGTGAACTGGAAAATTTCTATGACAGTAACAATTGAGGTCATTCCTATTATTTTTAATAAAAACAAAAGTATTGACTTTTGTATAAGTAATATATAAACATATAAATCCTCATGTCTACTGGAGTAAAAGTCTAATTTAGATAGAACAAAAGGTGGAACATTTAAAACACTATGTATTCAGTAGATTTGGGAAAATGGGTAATATATTACAGTGCTATTTACATGTATGCCAATGCCTAGTTTACACTAAATATGATAAGAATCCTTTGGGTTTAAGAACATAGCTAGGTTTATTCAGACTCAAAGTAGTTTTCAAAATAAGAAGTTGCCCCACACGTCCTCCTTTGGTTTCATTTTGATACCAAAGATTCCAAAATTCTATTAATTTATTCAACACCTACTATTTGTGTAGTACCTAAGAGCTACAGGAGACCTAAATATTAATAAGACCCAAGTCAATACCTGTCCTCAGGCAGGTCACAATCAAAAGGAGGAGACCATCAGTCAGGACATTAGGGAGGAAAAGGCATTTGAAGTCATCTTTTAACCTACTTAATATAAGTAGGCTCACATCCAGAAGATTCAGTTACAGATGACAGTAATAATGTCAGTAGTCCCCTAAGGAAAAATCTATAGCAGTCACATTAAATACATAGTTTTAAATATATGTTGACGATTGTTAGGGTATCTGTGGTCTGACATACTCCTCTGGCTATTTTTGGAGGAGGGGACATCCTTGGTGTTAGCATCATTACCCACTTTCTTCTGCCACAGTGTGACCCCAAGGGAGCAGGAGCTGGGTCAATGGTATTTTCTCTGTACCTTGCCTAACCCAGTGCCCTACCTAAACTGAGAGCTTTTAGTTGATTTTAATAATGATGACTAGGGACCCTGTTTTGCCTCACTGGGTCCATTTCAAACAGCGATGCCCCCTAAGTCTGCAAGACTGTACACCTCCACAGTGTCTGAGCTGGCTCTTCTGACTTTGCACACGGCTTGTCCTTGCTTTCCAGGCCTTCTACAATTATCACGTCCTGGAATTACTTCAGATGCTGGTGACAGGAGGGATAAGTTCTCAGCTGGAACACCATTTGGATAAGAGTATCTGTGGGCTGACCCACAGCTGCACTTCAGTTATGTCTGGAAGAGCGCGGTGTAAGCTGGGGCTTCTGTCCTTAACTGAAACCATTTTGTCAGACATTAAAGTGAGTCTACTCCTATCATGATAAAGGTTCCCACTTGCTTACCATGCTGGGTTTCTGAAAATGATTCAGGCTATTTGGGTTCCTAGATGGCCTAGAGCATAGAAAGAATAGCAAAAGCTAATACAACCTTGTATTCATAGAGTATTTTAGAATTTAAAGTGTATTTTCACATATCCTATTTATTTTTTTTTACAGTTCCAGGAGGTAGGTAAGACAGGTATTATTATCCTCATCTTCCAGATAAAAAATCCAAGTGTGCAGGAAGCATCTGAGAAATCTAATAACTTTGTACCTTAGCAAGGGTATTAGTAATTATAATAACTAATATTTACTGAGCATGTTCCCTGTGCCTGTCTGCTTTGTTGTTGTTTACTTAACCTGTCCAAGGATTTATATGGTAGGCATTGTTATTAATTGCACTGAACAGATCAAGAAGCTGAGACTCAGAGAAACAAGGACTTGTCTGAGGCCACACTGTGTCCCACTGGAAAAGCAGGGGACCGTCCAAGGCAGTCTGGCTCTGCTCACTCTTCCTATACCTGAGCTGATAAAGAAATCTGATCATGTCAGCCTAAGTCAGGCAGAAGGGTTCTGTGTTTGGGTCTAAGACTCTGATTGGGCTAGCCAGTGGAAAATGCAAGGGGAAAAGGTCATTATGGCATATGTAGTGGGGCATCTGGGCGTTTGGGGATCATAGTGGAGTCTAGCCTGGGAATGAGTAATGTAGTTATCAGTGCCTTTTGGTTTAGCTTTGGTTGACATTACATTTAGCTCTCTACCAGTTGTCCAGGGCAGGGCATTTTAAGGAAATATTTTTTGTTTGTTCAGAGGACATCAGCAGAACCCCCTTCACATGGAGCAGGCTCTTCCAGGTCTCTGCACCTGATATGTCTTGATAGATACTACCAAAAAGGGAAAACCCCATGCTCCATACATCTGAATTGCAGGTGCAAAAAATATGGCAAAGTTCCCTTAGCACATTTTGGTCCTTTGCATTTCTGTGGTCCTGGGCTCCTCACCCGAGATTGACTTGGGAGTGACTATAAGCCCAGGACAACTGCCACTGGCAACTTCTTGTCAGTACCAGAGATAACAGTGGACTGGTCAACATTGTTCTCCTTCCTTTCTTCACTTGTATCTTGTCCTTACTTTGTTCTCTACCTTAGGGAATCACATAATGAAACAAACTGTTCTCACGTGACTTCATTGAATGCATTTGTTGATGCTTTGACCCTGTTGTCTATCCATCGCGCCCTTGTTGGCTATAGCCTGAGAGTAGTGTCAAGAAGAATGCTTGGGACTGTAAACTGTGGTAGAGTAGGATAAGATCACTCTCTGGAAGTCACTGAATATCCCAACCCATTATATAGCTTGAAAACTGAATTTTCCAATCTTTTACTCATTGTTACTTCTTTAATGGTTACCAAAATAGCAGTAGTAATAAAGACTAGCATAACAACGTGCTACGTCATGCCCACAAGAGGCTCTTGAAAGATTACAGTGATAAAAACAATCACTGGGATTAGATGCTCAAAACTTATCATAAACCTAATTTCCTACTTGACACTGCCACCATAAAAGATATTAGGAAACAGTTTTGGGTCTTCCAAACTTTTACTACAAGGAAAGATAATAAGTTTCCAGTAAGTGCTTGTTATTGCTTAATTAAAGTACCAACAGACACATGTTTTTCTCTTTTCTCCCCAGCCAAGAAAGACATTTGGGCAAGTGTTCTGTGGCTCATTAGATAATTTTGGAATCCTGTGCCTTGGTTTATACCGCATGATAGATGAAGAGGAGAACAAGCCAGAACAAAAAAGGGGAGTATCCTTGCTTGGAGAGTGCTACCCATCTATCCAAGCATAAGAGCCAAAGCTACTTTATTCAATGTGAAAGAGAAGTCCAGAGCTCAGGGTCCATAATTACAAAGAAGGGTCCAGGGGAAGTAGACAGTGATATAGGAAGAAGGAAGCTGGGTGTAAATAACATGAATGAACTGATGATCAAATTAATATTGACCATGTAAGGATAATGGTGTCTGTGTCCCCAGTGAAACCTGAGATGTAGACCCAGATTTTAAATCAGGATTCTTTTGTAACTTACCCCTCATCCATGTCTATGCAACTTCTTTTTTTTATCTTTATTTATTTTTATTATGTTCTCTTAGCTAACATATAATACATCAGTAGTTTTTTATGTAGTGTTCAACAATTCATTAGTTGCATATAACACCCAGTGCTCATCCCAACACGTGCCCACCTTAGTACCCATCACCCAGTCACCCCATTTCCCCACACCCCTCCCTTCTGTAACCCTCAGTTTGGTTCCTGGAATCCAGAGTCTCTCATGGTTTGTCTCCCTCTCTGATTTCTTCCCATTCAGTTTTCCCTCCCTTCCCCTGTGGTCCTCTGCTCTATTCCTTTTGTTCCATATATGAGTGAAGCCATATGATAATTGTCTTTCTCTGCTTGACTGATTTCACTTAGCGTAATCCCCACCAGTTCCATCCATGTCGATGCAAATGGTGGGTATTCATCCTTTCTGATGACTGAGTAATATTCCATTGTATATATGTACCACATCTTCTTTATCCATTCGTCTGTTGAAGGGCATCTTGGTTCCTTTCACAGTTTGGTTATTGTGGATATTGCTACTATGAACATTGGGATGCATGTGCCCCTTCTTTTTACTACATCTGTATCTTTGGGGTAAATACCTAGTAGTGCAATTGCTGGGTCATAGGGTAGCTCTATTTTTAACATCTTGAGGAACTTCCATACTGTTTTCCAGAGTGGCTGTATCAGCTTGTCTATACAACTTCTTAAAGCTGAAAGCCACTGTGCACATTGGAAAGATTTTGTTTTCTGTTGGACTCATTGGGTAAATGTTTATTAACTGCCTCATTTCTAGACCACTGTGTTTTACATGTATAAGTTATGGGAGCGATATGCTCAGATTTCAGTTGAAAGAGCAATCTGACCACAGTGTAGGAGAACATAGAGGAAATGCATGTGGAGGGCAGGAGGGGAAAAGAGAGTGTGCAATCTACAGACAACACAATAATATAGGTCCGAACTAGGATCCTCACAGTGGGAATGGACAAGATTCAGTAGGAGAGATTAAAAACAAGAGAGTGGAAGAAGATTGAAGGAAACTTGTTCTCTTTCCTAAGGGGAACAAAACCAAGATACTTAAAGTGGGGTAGTCTTGAATGGAAAGAAGACTTTTCTACTCATCAGAGAAAGGAAGGAAAAGAATGGGTGCCAAGACAAACATAGCCATAGGTGAGGGCTGTGCTCAAAGGAATTTGTGTGTAACACCAGGATTTCCCCGTGAAGTATAGGCATAGCCATTGCTGAGATGATAGCGGCACTAGAGTTTGAAAGAAAAAGTGTCCCAAGTGCCACAGGCCTAAATAAACACGGAGGTCTGTAGATGACACCGATGAATCGAGTGGGAGGGTGATACGGCTATAGAGCATTAATCACAAAGATGCTGAGGGAGCCCTGGTGTTCTGGAAGCAGTACTGGGAAGCACAAATGATGCTGGTTTCTCTCTCTCTCTCTCTGAACTCCATGCCCTTGCTCCAACACCTCCAGAAAACCCATGGAGCTCAGTAATTGGGAGAACGTGCAGCCTATACTTGAGAGGACCTCCAGGAAGGAAATGATATTTCTGTTTCAAAGGGAGTCTTTCACTATAGTAGGTCTTGCTTAAACTATTATAGACATTATGGGGACTCAGTGGGAAAGATAAAAGGGGGAAGATCATTCAACGAAAAGAGGTCAGAGGTGCCCTGAGATGGTTGTTCAGGAAAAAAGAGGTGACCACTTGGGACAGCAATGAAGAAATGCAGGATGAAAGGCATGAAAGGTTAATCTGCCTCAGTGTTCTGACGTGAACACTGGTGTGTTAATTAATTCACATTGAGAATGTGCTATGAGAATTTGCTATGTGCCTGATACTAGGCTAAGGCATCCTGCTTCCCTATGAAGTCTTTTTATGCAGGTCCAGGCTCTGGGTGTTCTTTAAGACTCACTGACATTCACTATTTGCTTACTAGTCAAAATTTCAAATAAAACTTCTGTTTAATATTCTTCCCCCCCCCCACACTGGCCACAGTGCATTGTGTGTGAAAGTTTGTGGCATATTAGGGTAGGCCTAAGCTAGAATGGAAATAGCTGGAAGTATGTAATCTTCTGATTTTTTATAAAGCTTGGCCAAGTGCTCAATATTGGGCTGACTGAATTTATTAGTGTGGATATTAAAAGCAGAGAAACCTGGAGCCCAAAAGACCATTAGGGATCAGTCAGTCCACATCTCTGTCCTATCCCTCTCCCATTAAAATGATGAACAAATCAAGGCCCAAGGAAGGGAGATGCCATGCCAAACTCAGGTCAGAGATGCTTGGGTTCAGAGGCAGGAGTGAATGTTAGTCTCCTAATTCCTAGTCTAGGACTTCTGTTGCCCTATGTCAGGGGTACTTACTCTTAATAAGAAACCAATGAAGCAAAGCAGAACAAAAAACATTTCCTCCTCTGGCCCAGCAGAAAGACTTCCTTGTTTGGGCCATTGCCTGTAGCCACAACTGTCCCGGCTGCAGAGGCTCTGGAGTCATCTTTGGCTTTTCTTACAGGTTTGTGATCACCCGGCCAGCCAATGACTTTAAGCTCCTGCCCTCGGATCTTGTGTTTTGTGCCATCCCTTTCAGCACTTCTTATTACAAATTGGATACTTCATCTCAGAGTCCATATGAAATAATAAATATAGTGCCAACATCAGAGAAACCTACAAACATAAATCATTCTCCTACCATTGAGCCAGTCCACCGGACTACAACAAAACCTTTGATGACATCTGGAGCCAAAAACTATTTCCATTAGTGATTCTAAGCAAGCTGTATTGACTCAGAGCAATAAACTATCATCCCAGACACATTTAGGTGAAACTGAAACTGTGAGAGAAAATGGGAAGGAAAAAATGAAGGAAAGCACAGAGGAGAATGCCCCTGCTTCTTCAAAACCAAACTAAGGCCTGTTGATATTCTCCACAAGCCCCTAGCTCACTACTTGAAAAGCATCTCCAGAGATGGTGACTTTGAACAGGAAAATAAAAACAGAAGTATGCCACTTTTATGCCCATTGCTTAGTGGTGGATCAGCAAGCCCACACTGGGGAGAGACAAAAGTCTCATCCAATCCCACTGGATCTAGAGTGATAAATAAAGAAATGCATGATGAATGCTCTGTAAAGAAGGTTCATTGCTCTATGTCCCTTGTCCCTCAAGCAGAAAACATGTTAGAGTGAGCTGTGTTAAAGAGGTCCTTCAGTACTTGTTGGGTTTGTCCAGTCAGGGAATATAAGCCATCAAGATAAAAAAAAAAAAAAATGAGAAGGAATTAGACAGAAGAGATGAGAAATAAAGAATCTTACATTCTTTATCCTTAAGCAGGCAAATAGTAAACTAGTATATTATCTCCTTCCTTTATTCCTTATGCTTTTTCTTTCTTCATCTCTTTCTATAGAAGGTGAGAAAGATCAGATGGGGAGATGTTGGTTTGAATTGGAAACCAGTTTGTATATAACTAAGACCTAGCTATATGCCCGGCACAAGAATGAATATTAGAGTATTCTGGGATGGGATGCCTAGGTGAAGTCAAGTAGACAGAAATATATGGCCTTCCAAATTCTCTAATCTGAGAATAAAGACCTTGTTGCATAAAAGGTATAGAACATTTCCCCATGTTCCAAAATGAACCATTTACTCCCAATGGGTGGTCTTTGTAAGCAACACCTTCTTGTGTCATAGATTCAGCACAGGTAAAAGGGAAGATGAAAGAAAATAATAAACCACATTTCTAAAACATTATTTTAAATAATGTTTATGATATCCTTGACATTTTTAACAACATCTTTGCTGATTTGGTTATTACCTCCATTTTACAAAGGAACAAACTATGTCAAAAATGAGGTTGCTAGATAAAAGAAAGGATGCCCAGTTAAATTTGAATTTCAGATACAGAGTAAATTTTTAGTATGAGTACATCCAAATCAATATACTTTGCTAGCAAGTGATCACAACAACATTTAAACCTGATTGAGTACACTCCAGCACTTACAGACGTTCTGCATCTAAGCACATAAATAAAAGAAATGAAACAAAACTAGAAAAAAAAAACCACTCATCATCCATAGGAAATAGCATTTTATATTAGTTAAGCTTTGGTTGTAATAAAATCCACTCAGCCTATGTGGAGAAAAAAAGGAGTCATTGTAAGGAAAGTTGTCAGAGACCAAGGAAATTCTTTTTTTTTTTTTTCCTTTTCTTTTTTAAGCTTACCTGAGTCTTCTTCATCCTTCACTCTTTACGGACTGACTTTTTTCGTTTTTCATTACATGTGGCAAAATATATTCCCTTGCAATTCCACATTTGTAAATAGAATTATAGGTGCATCAAAGATTTCACCGGCTGTCTCTGAATCTCAGATCCTAATTTCTGAAAAAAAGTATGTAGTGGGTTCAGCTTTGGCCATCCCACCCCAGCTATCAATGGCTGAGGAGCAGAGTGCCCCCAGTGAAGGACTTGTCCTCAGGGAAGAAAGGGAAGATGGTTAATGGTCTGGGAAGACATTCCACCAAACATCTACTTCAAAGGCAGTATCATTCCTCTCTCCATTCACTGGGTCATTTTATACACATAGCAGATTTGGTAGAAACAAAATATTCCTGAGAAAAAAAAAGTGGAGATTAGTCCTATGCTTATTTAAAAGCCACAGATCTGCTGTGCACATACCAACCAATCTGATTAGCATCTCAATCTCAGTTCTCCAGAGTAAAAGCATATCCCACAAATGATCTCATTTCCAACACAGCAGAGAAATCAGAATGAGCAATTCTTTATTTTTCAATATTTTAGGGGATTGGGTACCAGAAATATGGCTAAAGAAATATTGAGGTATTTGCACTATCACCAACATTCGAATACTTATATTGCCAGTCTTGATAAATAAAATTGTCAAAATACCCCTAGACTCATGTGCAAAGTGATTCCATAACTCCAGAAACAAACCCTTTACTTATAAATGGCAACATTTTAATACAAGTCATAAAACTAGATCCTTTGACAATATAGTGGATTCTTTTTTTTCAGTTCCAAGAAATATTTTTTATTATGATGTTAATCACCATACATCATTAGTTTTTATCTTTTTATTGTTATGTTGATCACCATACATTACATCATTAGTTTTTGATGTAGTGTTCCATAATTCATTGTTTGCGTATAACACCCAGTGCTCCATTCAGTACGTGCCCTCTTTAATACCCTTCACCAGGCTAACCCAACACCCACCCCACTGCCCTCTAGAATGCTCAGTTTGTTTCTCAGAGTCCATAGTCTCTCATGGTTCATCTATCCCTCCAATTTCCCCCTCTTCATTTTTCCCTTCCTGCCATCTTCTTCTTTTTTTTTTTAACATATAATGTATTATTTGTTTCAGAGGTACAGGTCTGTGATTCAACAGTCTTACACAATCACAGCGCTCACCATAGCACATACCCTCCCCAATGTCTATTACCCAGCCACCCCATCCCTCCCACCCCCCACCACTCCAACAATGCTCACTTGTTTCCTGAGATTAAGAATTCCTCATATCAGTGAGGTCATATGATACATGTCTTTCTCTAATTGACTTATTTTGCTCAGCATAATTCACGTCGTTGTAAATGGTAAGATGTCATTCCTTTTGATGGCTGCATAATATTCCATTGTATATATATGTATACCACTTCTTTATCCATTCATCTGTCGATGGACATCTTGGCTCTTTCCATAGTTTGGCTATTGTGGACATTGCTGCTATAAACATTGGGGTGCATGTACCCCTTCGGATCACTACATTTGTATCTTTGGGGTAAATAACCAGTAGTTCAATTGCTGGATCATAGGGCAGCTCTATTTTCAACTTTTTGAGGAACCTCCATACTGTTTTCCAGAGTGGCTGCACCAGCTTGCATTCCCACCAACAGTGTAGGAGGGTTCCTCTTTCTCCGCACCCCCACCAACATCTGTCATTTCCTGACTTGTTAATTTTAGCCATTCTGACTGGTGTGAGGTGATTATCTCATTGAGGTTTTGATTTGGATTTCCCTGGTGCCGAGCGATGTTGAGCACTTTCATATGTCTGCTGACCATTTGGATGTCTTCTTTGCAGAAATGTCTGTTTTGTCTTCTGCCCATTTCTTGATTGGACCATTTGTTCTTTGGGTGTTGAGTTTGATAAGTTCTTTATAGATTTTGGATACTAGCCCTTTATCTGATATGTCATTTGCAAATATCTTCTCCCATTCTGTCATTGTCTTTTGGTTTTGTTGACTGTTTCTTTTGCTGTGCAAAAGCCTTTTATCTTGATGAAGTCCCAATAGGTCATTTTTGCCCTTGTTTCCGTTGCCTTTGGCAATGTTTCTAGGAAGAAGTTGCTGCAGCTGAGGTCAAAGAGGTTGCTGCCTGTGTTCTTTAGGATTTTGATGGACTCCTGTCTCACATTTAGGTCTTTCAACCATTTGGAGTCTATTTTTATGTGTGGTGTAAGGAAATGGTCCAGTTTCATTCTTCTGCATGTGGCTGTCCAGTTTTCCCAAAAGCATTTGTTGAAGAGACTGTCTTTTTGCCATTGGACATTCTTTCCTGCTTTGTCAAAGATTAGTTGACCAATATAGTGGATTCTTAATTCATAATGATTGTTCAGTCCTTTATTTTATTGAAGTATGGTTGATGCACAATCTTACAATAGTTGCAGGTATACAACATAGTAATTCAACAACTCTGTATGTCATACTATGGTCACCCACAAGTGAAGCTACCGTCTGTCCTCATATAGTGCTATTACAATACCATTGTCCATATTCCCTATGCTGTACCTCTTACCCTCATGACTTACTCATTTCATAACTGTAAGCCTGTACCTCCACTCCCTTTCACCCCTTTTTCCCATCCCTCTCCCTTCTGACAACCACCAGTTCTCTGTATTTATGGGTCTGTTTCTACTTTGTTCATTTGTTTTGTTTTCAGATTCTAATATAAGTGAAATCACATGGTATTTGTCTTTTTCTGATTTATTTCACTTAGCATGATACCCTCTAGGTCCATCCAACTTGTCACAAATGGCAAGATCTCATTTTTTTTTTTGAGGCTGAGCAATATTCCAGTGTGTGTGTGTGTGTGTGTGTGTGTATACCTATATACACCACATCTTCTTTATTCATTCATCTATTGATGGACACCTAGGTTGTTTTTATATCTTGACTATTTAAATAATGCTGCAATAAACCTGGGTGCGTATATCTTTTTGAATTAGTGTTTTTTGTTTTCTTTGGGTAGATATCGGGTCATGGAATTACTGGATTGTAGCATATTTCTATTTCTAATCTTTTGAGGAAACTCCACCCTGTTTTCTACAGTGGCTACACTGATTTACTATATTGACTAAATCCTACCAACAGTGCACGAGGGTTCCCTTTTCTCCACATCTTCACTAACACTTGTTATTTCTTGTCTTTTTGATAATAAGAATTCTGACAGGTGTTAGGTGATATCTCGTTGTAGTTTTGATTTGCTTTCCCTGATGATTAGTGATGCTGAGTATCTTTTCATGTGTGTGTTGGCCGTCTGGATGTCTTCTTTGGAAAAATGTCTATTCGGGTCCTCTGCCCATTTTTTAGCTGGATTATTTGGATTTTTTTAGTGTTGAATTGTATACTTTATATATTTTGAATATTAACCCCTTCTCAGATATGTCATTTGCAAAGATCTTCTATTCAGTAGGCTGCCTTTTCATTTTGTTGATGATTTCCTTAGCTGTGCCAAAGATTCTATTTTGATGTAGTCCCAATAATTTATTTTTGTTTCTGTTTCTCTTGCCTGAGGAGACCTATCTAGAAAGATGTTGCTATGTCCAATCTCAAAGATTACTGCATATATTTTCGTCTAGGAGTGTTATGGTCTCAGATCTCATATTTAGGTTTTTAAGTCATTTTGACTTTATTTTTGTGTATATGGCATAATAAAGTGTTTCAGTTTCATTTTTTTGCATATAGGTGTCCCGTTTTCCCAGCACCATTTATTGAAGAGACGCTTTCCTCCATTTTATATTCTTGCCTCTTTTATCATAGATTGATTGTATTAGTGTGGGTTTATTTCTGGGCTTTCTATTTTGTTCCTTTGATCTAAATGTGTATTTTTTCTGCCAGTACCATGTTGTTTAGATTATTGTAGCTTTATAGTGTACCTTGAAATCTGCAGTGGTGATACCTACAGCTTTGTTTTCCTTTCTCAAGATTGCTTTGGCTATTCACAGTCTTTTGTGGTTCCATACAAATTTTAGTGTTATTAGTTCTAATTCTGTGAAAAATTGCTATTGGTATTTTGATGGGGATTGCATTAAATTTGTAGATTGCTTTGGGTAGTATGGATATTTTAACAATATTCTTTCAATCCATGGGCATGGAATATCTTCCCATTTGTATCATCTTCAGTTTCCTTCATCAATGTTTTATAGTTTCTGGAATATAGGTCTTTCACCTCTATAATGATTGTTCAGTTCCTATTTATAGAAGAACTGATATGAAGACAAGAGAAAATATGCAGGAAACTTAATAATTCATAAATAATATGTATGCCAGTAGTTTCTAAGATTTTTTTAGGCTTTGACTCTTTTGAAAATTGGATGAAGTTACATCCTTCCTCCCCAGAAAACTAATATGTCTGTATATTCCACAAAATTCATCATATAAGTGGGAGGGAGGTCATGGATCACCCTATAGTCTATCTATTGTCTTCCCAAATCCTTTATGTGGGCCTTCTATAATCAATGGAGTAGTCACCAGAAGGAACATAGGGCAGGGGAATCAGGAAACATGAGTACTTGTTTTAGATATCTTATTGAACAGAGGATCTTCAAGAGAGATCTTTTTTTTCTTAATTGTATTATGTTATGTCACCATAAAATATATCATTAGTTTTTGATGTGGTGATCCATGATCCATTGTTTTCATATAACACCCAGTGCTCCATGCAGTATGTGCCCTCCTTAGTACCCACCACTGGGCTAACCCATCCCCCCACACCCCTCCCCTCTAAAACCCTGTTTGTTTCTCAGAGTCCATAGGCTCTCATGATTCATCTCTCCCTCTGATTACCCCCCTTCATTTTTCCCTTCCTCCTCCTAATGTCCTCCACACTATTCCTTATGTTCCACAAATAAGTGAAACCATATGATAATTATCATATGGTTTCAAGAGAGATCTTAAGAGAACTTGCCCAGCAAGTTCTTAAAACTTTCTCTGCCATTTTCCCAGCTCATTTTACTTTTTTATAAAAGCAGAGAATTGAACTAGAGGATTTTGGACATTACTTCTGTACTCATCCATACTAGAAAAGAATTAGACATGTTGATGTGATAGAGAATGTGGTGATCAGAGACCACCGAAGGGTGGGAAGGATTCCGTGGAAACACTGTTTTAGGAAAGGGAAGTTGGCATGTTCAAGAAAAGAAAGCAAGCCTGTATGTTTAGAGAATAGTGAATAAGCCACAGGAAGAGTTACATGAGATGATATTGAAAAAATAGGCAGGACCTGATTAAGTAAGAGTCTTAGACCATGAGAAACAGATTACATTTTATTCTAAGTACATTAAGAAGCTCTTTAACAATTGTAAATAATGGAATGATGTGTTGTCATTTATATTTTGAAAGATCACTCTAACACTGATGGTTTCAACAGTATGACTAAATGAATTCAAATGGATTTCTTCCTTCTACAAATACTCAGAAATGCTAGGTAAATTATAACAGAATTTTTAAACATACAGCAGTTTTTGAAAGAAGTGGAAACCAGCCAGAAGCAAGAGGGAGGTCATATTCAGAGAGAGTGTCTGTGAGAGATATAAGACTCATACATAGGACTGTTTAGTCAGTGGCTGGGATTGTAATGCCATGTGGAGCCAAGAAATACAGATGATAACAGACCCAACATAGCCATCACCTGGGAAAGATCAGCTTATCTGAGTAAGAGGCAATAAACAAGTTCATCATACTGGCCCAAGAAAGGCACAAAAAAAAGTTATCTCTGCTTAGGGATGCTGGTGTGAAAAACACCTATCATGAGAAATTGAAGCCCCAAGTTCATATTATATGTAAATGTAGTATCCAAATTCAGACCCTGTGTGATGGGAATTTAAAACTGAGAAAGTAATGGAAAAAAATCTGGTTCTACACAAACAACATTCTCGAGATAACTGGTAGAAAGTAATGAATAATGCTTTGCAGGAAAGAATTTTACAACTCAGGGCAAACAGGACTCCACTGGTATGTGGGGGGGGGGGGTGGTCATGAATTCAAAATTTTCTAAAAACTGACAATAGCCTGCAATAAAAAATTAGAAATAGAAAGAGGAAATTATCCTCATAAATCAGAGTCAGTGGACAAATCAAACAAGAGGGTTAGCATGACTCCAGACTTTGGGTATTAGAACAATCTGAAAAAGACCATAAAATTGATACATTTAAAATGATGAAAAAGGTTAAAAAGATATAATTATAAATCATAATGAAAGAAAAGGATACTGTGAAAAAATAAGCAGGCAGAGTTGAAAAAGAAACAGAACTTCTATAAATAGCTGATTACATAAAAATTCAATATGTGAATGTAAGCAATGTTAGATACAGATAAATCTAAATAATTTACATAAAATGTAAAATAAAGAAATAAGCGAAGGGAAAATATGAAAGAAAAGTTAGGGGACATGAAAGAGAGAATGAAAAAGTCTAATATACAAATAATTCAATTTCCAGACAGCAAGATAATGGGGAAGATTAAAAAAAAGTCATAAAATTTTTAGAACTGATAAAATATAAGAATCCTGAAACATAAGAAGTCCAGTGAGTCATGAACTCACTCAAATAATGGAAAATTAAAATGATTCTACATATATACATATCCATACCTGGACAGGAAAGAAGATTCCCTACTAAGGGATTACCCTTGAGAAATTAAGAAAAGGTAATGGACCAATAACATCAAAATGCTGAGGAAGAAAATAACAAAAATTATAAAAATATGCATATTTATACTATCTAAATTACCATTCAAAGGGGAAGGGTAAACATAAAGACAGTTTTAGATAAACAAAGACTGAAAACATAACACTTTAAAAACATTGAACTAGTAAGGGACAAACTTCAGAAAGAAGTATGATAGAGAAATATATAAGAACCAATGATAAGAAATTAAGTGGGATTTTTTTGAGGTAAATATAAATACATATCAGTTGTAATACTACTACTAATAATAATAGAAGGGGTAAAAACAAGTTGAAACTAATATAACCAAATAGAAATAATAGGGGATTTGAAAGAAGTGTGATTAAGTAAAATTATTGTTACATCATATCATTGTTCAGGAGGAGGGCAGAGATAATTATTATCGTTAGTCTTTGTTAAATCTTTAGCATGTAAAAAAAAACTGGAGAATAAACCTTAAGGACAAAGGGAAGAATACATTATTTCCAAATCACTTGAGAGAAACTAATCAGTAAAGGGACAAAAAAATGGAATCCAAAAATGTTGACTCAATTCATGAGAACCTAGCCTTTTTTTGGAAAAGCAAATTAAAAGAATAGCATATAGGGAAAAAAAATGTAAAGGGTAGTAAGAAATACAAATGCATAAGATATTAAATAAATGTAAAAGGGGCAATCTTGTTCTGTAAAAGATAAAGATTTTCAGCTTAGATTTTTAAAAGTTACATGCTGTTTATAGCATAAAATATAATGATTCAGAAAATATGAAACAAAGAAAATAAAGGGATATACTAGAAAAATATGGACCAAATCAAGTGGTACTATTAGTATCAGATAAAGTATACCTTAAATCAAAAATCATTACTGAAGAAAATTTCATTTTGTAAACCAAATACTAATCTTCAACTAAATCATGCATATAAGATATCCTTAAAATATATAAAACTAAAACTGATAAAATTATGAAGAGAAATTGAGAAATCAATCATACAGAAGAATTTTAACACACTTTTCTTAAAGTGATAGATCAAGCCGAAAAATAATTAGTACTTGCATTGAATAATACAAATGAGTTAACTAGCTTGATCGAATGGAGGTAGATAGATGGCAGATGATATCATAGATAGATGATAGATATAGATAGGTAGATAGATGATAGATAGATAGGTAACTAATCTAACAAGTAGCAAATGGACATTCTTTTCCAGCACACATATTATATGTTTTAATTTCCTATGGAGTCATCAAGAACATCAGTCTCTATGAACCAATGATACCATACCAACCATATGGCAATAAAATTCAAAATTGGTAGTAAATATCCAGACCTCAACAAATAAAATTTACCAACATATTTGGAAATAAAACAACAACAACAACAACAAAACTAAATCAACCATGGGTCAAATTTAAAACTTTGTAATGGATATTACAAACTTGAGATCTAAATGATAATTGAAAGACTATATATTAAAATTTGTGGTGTGCTTCTCCAAAAAATGGTTATTGGAAAACAAGAATTGGGACCCTTAACATTACATCATATACAAAAACTAACTTAAAATAGATTAAAGACCTAAACATAAATCCCCAAACTATAAAACTTCTAGAATAAAAAATAGGAAAGGGAAAAGCTTCATGACATCAGATTTGGCAATGATTTCTTGGATATGGCACCAAAAGCGCAGACAACAAAAGCAAAAATAGAGAAGGAACTACATCAAACTTAAAAACTTTTGCACAGCAATGGAAACAACCAACATAGTGAAAAGGCAACCTATGGAATGGGAGAAAGCATTTTCAAACCATACATCTGATAAGCAGTTAATATCCAAAATATTTAAAGAACTTCTGCAACTCAGCAACAAAGAACCCTAAACAATCCAGTTTAAGAATGAGTAAAGGACCTCAATAAACACTTTTCTAAGAAGACATACAGATGGCCAACAGGCACATGAAGAGATGCTCAGTATTACTAATTATCAGGGATTTTGCAAATCAAAATCACAATGAGATACCAACTTACACCCCCTAGGATAGTCACTATCAAAAAAAAAAAAATACATATTGGTGAGGATGTAGAGGAATTGGAAATGTGTGCATTGTTGGTAGGAATATAAAATGGTGCAGCTGCTGTGGGAAAGTAGGCTCCTTAAAAAAATAGAATTTTACCATAAGATCCAACAATCCCATTTCTGAGAAAACAGGACCTTGAAGAGATATTTGCACACCCATGTTCACTGCAGCATTATTCACAAGAGCCAAGAGGTGGAAGAAAACTAAATGCCCATCAGTGAATGAATGGATAAAGAACATGTGGCATATACATATAATGAAATACTCTTCCACCTTAAAAAAGAAGGAAATTCTATCATATACTACAACATGGATGAACCTTGAGGACATTTTACTAAGTGAGGCAGGCCAGTCACAAAAAGGCAGGTACTTAATATTCCACTTATACAGACTATCTACAGCAGTCAAATTCTTAGAAATAAAAAGGAGAATGATAATTGCCAGGAGCTGGGGGAGAGCAAAAAGGGAGTTGTTGATCAGTGGACAGAGTTTCAGTTTTGTAAGATGAAAAATTCTAGAGCTCTGTTGTACAACAATGTGCTTCTAGTTAACACTATATGTACTGGATGGTACACTGAAAAATGGTAATGATGGTAAATTTTATGTTTTTGACCACAATAAAAAAAATTGTGGTAAACATACAAATCAGTACAAAAAGTGAATTTCTAATCTTATATGCATATGTAGAAATAGATAAAAATTAATAAAAAATTCATGAAGTCATTCCTCAATTTAGCAAATTAAAGAAAGAATAGTAAAGTAATAAAAATTTCACACCATCTTTGGTATTTCCCAGTGTACTTGTCTGGAAAAGGAAACCAGAATACCAATCCAGAGTCTACTTTACTCAATAGCTAAGTTTTTGTTATTTTGAGAAATAGCAAAAATGCCCTCTATCAAATGGATTGCTAGCCTGAAGAGACACGGGAGCAACATTTGAGAAGAACTGAGGAGTAGGGCAGTTAGGTTAAGATGAAGATGCTGGAGGGAATAAGCAAAGATCTCTTTAAGATTTGCTGTTCAAAATGTGGTCCCCAAACCAGCAATACCTACATTACCTGAAAGTGGGCTCCATCCCAGACCTCCTGGATCAGAATCTAAATTTAACAAGATCCATAAGTAATCCATACATTAAAGTTTGGAGAGATATATATGCCCATACATACATATACATACACACATAGATCACATGTATTATAATATATGTATATGTAATGTGTAATATATATCTAATATATTAAATATCCTCATATTCACACACATACATATGCATACATATATAACTACACCCACATACACAGTGGCTTCTAGAAAATTAAAAGATTGGAGATTTGGTTTTAATGAAAACTGCCTCCTTTAACATTTAGCTATTTGGCATATTAACTTCTATTTAAGACCTACGGTACATTCCAAACACCTCTAATGAACTATAAAATCCTCGAGCTGAGTACCTTCGACTATAAAGGAGTTAATGGAGGTTGGAGTTCAGTGAAGTTGGTGTGTAGTTTCCTGGAGGGACAATAGCCCACAGCTCAAAGCCATGAGTTGTTTCTTCCAGGCCAGAAGACAAAAGAGCCCAACCTCTGCAAGTAATCTTACTTCAGTTTCTCTATTGGATTGGCATGCTTCCGGAGTCCTGGAAATTGAGGAGGAGGGGGACAGTGAGAGGCAGGAGGCTGCGGGGGATGGGAGGGAGAGGGAGAGAAGGCCTTAACACTAATGAGGTTTGAAAGTATACAGGATGAGTCCAGCTACCGTGCTGGGAAGAAAGGTACCTGAGCAGCTGATGCTAAGTTCAGACTAAACTAACTGCAAGTCCCCTGGGGACGTCACAAGGTAAACCTGATCGTCTCTGTCATTTACAATCATTATCAGGCAGGCTGCTTCTGTAATTTTACTGGGGAGCCAATTAACAGATCCCTGAAGCTAGGGGGAAATGTCTCAGCCCTCCTCTTGCTTTTGAAAAGGAAAAAGGCAGCTTTTGTGCTGCTGTCTCCTGACTGTTTCTGGTAAAGGCAGGAAAGGGGGGTGACTTCAGACAATGCAGTGACTCCTCAGGTCAGGGGAATGGTTGAAGTCAGCCTTCTCTCTGCCTTAATTTACTCTTTTCGGTAGCAACCTAAATCAGCCTCCAGATAGCCCAGCGAGCCTTGTTTCTTTCTTTTTTGAGAGATGAAAATGCTGACCACCTTTCACTCTTTCTTGCCTTCAAGAAAATATCTTAGTAGTGTTTCATCTTGCAAGAAAGCAAGGAAAGGCTACCTGATGGTGCTGGGAAGAAGGCAGTAAAGAAAGGCCACTCTTATCTTAAATTTATTATCCCCTGTAACATCCTTGCTCTTGCCCTCCTGTCAGACTTTTTCACTAGCCCGCTACATTCACTACTTTATTTCCACATCTCTGATTCAGTACTTAAGCCACCCCAACCTGGCTGTCATCTCCATTATTCTACTAAAAATACTCTTTCAAGATCACTAATTACACTTCAGTCCCTCAATATAGAAGAATTAGAACAGTTAATTGGCACAGTCATCTCGCCCTCCATCCTGAAACATTGTCTTCCCTTCACTTCCATGATACAACAATCTTCTAATTTTCCTTTTTCTTTTTTGAATATGCATTCTCACATCACTTTCAGCTCTCCTTTTATACAACACAATTAGGTATTAGCATTACTCAAAGCTTGATTATGGACCTACTTCTTTTTTTACTCTCAGAGATAACTGAGTAATCCAGATAATTAAAGAAAACTGAAGAGCGTATACCTAAAATTAAAGAACAGGAGCTACTTACCTCTAGCCATTATTCCCATGCAAGAATGTGGGCCCAGTTTTTCCAGTTTTTTTTTTCAGAGAAATTGAGAATTCTAATTTTTATATAAAATATTATGCTTTTTAATTATTTTATAGTTATGATAGGGTAACTGTAGCAGACCAACCCTCACTCCAAGGGAAAAAATTTAAAACTGTATGAAAATTGTCTTGAAATTACCCGTTTGAAGTAATCATAAAGCAACACAGTAAGAACTTGAAAGGCTAAGATCCAAGAGAAAAGAACATTGAGTGAGCTCACCAGTCTCTGCCGTTTCTTCCCTAGTTATTGGCACCAACCCGGAGGTCAAGTTGGCTTTTAAAGCTAAGAGCTCTCAGCAGTCTGTTGGGCTGGGAGGAAGACAAATGGAGTCGAGGGATATCAAGGCTGCTAGGAATTGAGGGGACTAGGTTTGGAAGAAAAGAGAATTGGAGAACTGTGAGCATGACTTTCTGCCCTTCTTTTTCCCTGAGGATATTATTTATTCCTAACATTTTCACTGTAAGAGGCTGAGAAGCCAGGAAGAAAGGACCAGGTAAGAAGCTAAAAAGCTAAGCAGAGCTTTTGCCAGTCTCAGCATGCTGAGGAGGGGAAAATTGGCATTCAAGGCCTGGCAAATGGATGAGCCCAGGTAAACAACCTTTGCTTTCAGTTGATGTTCTTGAAAGGTCCTACTTTAGGATTACTTCAAACTAGAAATAGGATAGTTCTCACAAAGCCTGAAATCAGCTTCCATGCTCCCCATTCCCTGATTGTATCAAGGTGATCAATCCCTACCGTAACTACCTATAAGTAAAAAAATAAATAAACCCTCTCTGATGGAAGGTAGCATTATTCAGAGTTTCTTCGTAATATCCAGTACTCTATAAAAATGATTGGAATCAGTTTTATCTTTGCCTTAATTTATCTTTAGCAACCTAAATGAGCTTCCAGATGGGCCCCCAAGCTTTGCTTCCTTCTAGTTGCTGAGATATGGCAACGTTGATAGTCTCTTTTATTCCTTTTTTGCCTTTAAGAAATAAATAAGTAAATAATTACCATGAATGACAATAGAGAGACTCAAATAGCCAAAAACCAATAGAAAAGAAACAGACAATGGAGACAACCTACAGATGATCTAGATATAATACAGAAGACATACTTTAACTGTGATTAACATGTTTAAGGAATTGGGTGATACTTCAGCAGGGTGCCCAGTGGCAGTGAGGAGGGGGGGTGACTCTAGTATCACAGGTGCAGGGGATTTTACCTGCTTTGTAGCCGCCAAGAAGAGATCAGGAAGATATTGCAAGGGTGTTCCAAAGAGATACTGGGCTGCTTCAGTGACCAGGCCAGCTGGACAAAGTGGAGCACCATGGCAGAAAAGAGGCCTGGAAAAGGGCCTCGACAGAGGCCAGATGGAAGGTCACTATCCATTTGTGGTTGCATGGGTTAGCTGCACGGGCCTAAGCCAGCTCTATAAGGCACTGAATGACATCAGAGACATCCAGAAATCCCTTGCCAATGTCAGCAGACTGGAGAGCAATAGTACTATTGAGCAATAGTACAATTGAGAGCATGAAGTTTGCTGTAATGTGGCATAGCCAGGTCACTGCCGCTTTGGAGAAACTCAAGAACATCTCCCCATTCCCTGTGGGGAGCCCAAATTGTGAGGAGACACAGGATCTCAAGAACTCAAGAACATCTCCCCATTCCCTGTGGGGACCCCAAATTGTGAGGAGACACAGGATCTCATTCAACAAGGGGCATTCCTGTAGGCCCACTGGAAGCTGGTGGACCTAGAATGCTCTCTCCCAAGAAGGGCTGACATATAAGCAGTCCCACATGAACAGAGGGAACATGCACAACATGACCCTTATCCATGGCTACTTTGGGAGCATGCAGGGGCTCTCAGATGAGCTGACCAAGCAATGTGGATGGTGCTGCAGAGTTTGCTGGTCATTGTCTCCTGTGACCCCACTTGCTGGTCTCAGTTGTCAGGATCATTCAAAAGGAAGAAAAATTGACCAATGTGTATCTGGCCAAAAAGAGCGAACTAGCTTGGTTTCTCCCCAAGAGGCCCAAGAATTGCAAGGAGGAAATGTTTGCCATATTGGATGGAACCATGAATACTAGAATTGAGGCCACACAGGCAGACCCCAGGGATTCCAACAAGATGTGGTTTACTTGCCACCCAGAAATCATAAGGAAATATGTCCTGGATAACCCATCATTGCCAAAAACCTGATGGTTGAGTGTTTTCCTCCCCATTATGAGATTTTCAGAAACCATCTGAACATATTCCATCAGGCTCTGAGAAAACAGATGCAAGAGCTTGAGTCAGAAGACCTAGAGGCAAATGAGATCATGAGCCTGTGGTTGACATGGGTCTCAAACCCCTACACAAGCACAGAGATGACGGGGAATGTGGAATTGGCCGGAAGGGGATATCCATGCCCCAGAATCTTTACTTTCTCTAAAGTAGTCTCTGATCTGCTCCACCGGTACATGTCAATTCTCACTTCAGACATTATCTGGCTGCAAAAAGCACTTGAAACAGACAAGAAAGACTGGGTAAAAGATGCTGAGCCTGAAGATTGACCAAAGTGGGTACTACTGGGTAACACTCCCTTCTAGATGTTTGAACAAATTTTTGAAGTTGCTGCTCAGATAAGTGAAAACAAAGGTTTGTGACACAAACTAGTCTGTATCTTTAGCAAATGAATTCTTTGATAAGTAGATGCAAAGATGAAGTTCAGTTGTATAAGGAAGAACAGCTGAGAAGTCAGCAATGCTCACACTATGTTCAACATATGACAGCCATCAATTGTCAGAGCTTTGAAGAATTTATAGTTGGTTTAAAAAGGGAGTATTTGAAAAAATGAAGTAGAAGAGGGCATATCTCTGAACCAACCAAACATGGATTGGATTTCAGACACCATTGCAAAGGAGAGTTGCAGAAGCCTTCTGGGGGAGATCTTCTAGATCTGGAGCAACATCTCAATGAGTTGATGACAAAGAAGTGGCTGTTAGAGTCAAACACTGTAAAAATAATCTGTCTCACTGTGGAAGAATATTTCAGTGATTTTTGCCAAAATCAAAAAGCCATATAAAAAGAGGAGAATGGCAAGTGGAATACCTGTGGGTCATCATGCAGAAGCACATCTCATTCTGGAGCACCAAGGAGCATGGGGAGGTTCTGAGAGGATGGGCAGGGAGGCTGAGAAACTCCACTTCTTGTTCCAGAAGCTGGCTTGTGGATTTGGTGAAGATACAGGTGGACATGGTGACACTATCATTGCCACTGCAGAAGTTATTAAGCTTACTGACCCTTCTCTGCTCTATGTGGACATCTTGACTCTAATCAGCAAACACCCAGACTCCAGGGATGACCACATCAACATGTTCCTGGCTAAGTGAGGGGACACTGGCCCAGCAGGACACAAAGCAGACCATCATCAAGGCTCTGGAACAGGGCCCAATGCAGATGAATCTAAACTACATGCCCATCTTCAAGGAAATCATAATTGCTAGTATGAACATGGCAAAGCTTTTCAAATAACCTGTCGGTTTTCAGCTTTATGTACATTATTTGCACTCATCATCCCCACCCTCAGAAATATATTAAAGCAAAAGTGACTCTTGAGGGGTCACATTAGATGTTTCAATCCCTCGTGCCTATCTCTTGAAGGGCTAAGAATGTTTGTGAGGTAGTCGGGCATACGGCTTCTTGGAGAACAAGTACCCTGCTGGCTGTGATTCTTCAAGCTCTCTCATTTTGTTGTAAACACCTTTTTGAGGCAGAATTCTAATGCAAAATGCCTCATGGTAGATTGTTTATCACAATGGTGAGAAGGTGTGTGGAGAAGGAAGAGCCCTGTCTTCATTCACCCATTGGTCTTCACTCATTTCTGCATTAAGACTTCTAAAACTCTGCTGCTTAATAAATGAGGCTGAAATCCTGCAGAGAAACAAAAAGGAAAAGAAAAGAAAATGAAAAATTAGGTGAAAAAATGGAGAAAGTTACCAGAAAATGATGATCCATCAAAAAAAAAATTTAAGGAATAATAACTTTTATTTTTTCCTACTTTATTGAGATATATTTGATATATAATACTGTGTAAGTTTAAAGTGTATATACATATACGTATGTATTACAAGATGATTACCATAATAAGGTTAGTTAACACACAAATTTCATGTGTACAGTACAGTACTGTTAATTATAGTCACCATGCTGTGTGTTAGGTCCCCAGAACTTACTTATACTTTGTACGCTTTGACTACAACCACCCATTTCTCCCACCCCCAGCCCCTGGCAACCACCAGTTTACTCCTTGTTTTATGCATAGAAGTGGGATTATATAGTATTTGTCTTTGTCTGACTTATTTCACTTAGCATAATGCCGTCAGGAGTCATATATGTTCTTACAAATGGCAAGACTTCCTTTCTTTTTTATGACCAAATAATATGCCATTGTATTTATGTACCACATTTTCTTTTCCACTCATCTGTTGATGGGCACTTAGGTTATTTCCATGTCTTGGCTCTCATAAATAATGCTGCAACAAACATTGAGGGGGGTGCAAATATCTATCCATTAATCACTAATCAGTAATAAGATAGTGATTTCATTTCCTTTGGATATATACCCAGAATTGGGATTGCTGAGTCATATGGTATTCTATTTTTAAGTAAAATTTACCTATTTGGGGGAACCTCCATACTGTTTTCCACAGTGGCTGTGCCAATTTATATCCTTTTATGGTTCCATACAAATGTTAGGATTGTTTGTTCTATTTCTGCGGAAAATGCCATTGGAAATCTGATAGGGATTGCATTGAACTTTTAGATGGCTTTGGATAGTATCGAAATTTTAACAGTATTAATTCCATCTATCCATGAATACAGGTTATCTTTTCATTTACTCATATCTTCTGCAATTTCTTTCATCAGTGTCTTACCGTTTTCAGTCCACTTTTTGATGCTATTGCTTATGGGATTGTTTTCTTCACTTCTCTTACAGATATTAGATTGTTGGTGTATAGAAATGCAACTGATTTTTCCTTATTGATTTTATAACCTGCAATTTTACTGAATTTATTAGCTCTAAAAGTTTTTTTAGTGGAATCTTTAGGGATTTTTACATATCAGGTCATGTTGTCTGCATAAAGATACAGTTTTACTTCTTCTTTTCCTATTTGGATGCCTTTTATTTCTTTTGTTTGCCTAATTGATTTGGCTAGGACTTCCAGTACTATGTTGAATAGAAATGGTGAGAGTGTGCATCCTTGCCTTTTTCTGATCTTAGAGGGAAAACTTTCACTTTTTCACCATTAGGTATGATGTATGTTATGGGCCTTTCATATATAGCTTTTATTACAGGGAGGTAATTTTCTACTATTCTTAGGGGGTTTTTTGATAGTTTTTACCATGAAAGGATGTTGACTTTTGTCAAATGCTTTCTCCACATCTATTGAGATGATCATTTGGTTTCAATCCTTTATTCTGTTAATGTAATATATCACATTAATTGATTTTTATGGGCTAAACCATCCTTGCATCCCAAGATAAATCCACTTAGTCATGGTGTATGATGCTTTTAATGTGCTGTTGAACTTGGTTCACTAGTATTTTGGTGAGGATTTTTGTATCCATGCTCATCAGATACTGGCCTGTAGTTTTCTTTTCTTATAGTGTCTTTTAAGTCTGACTTTAACATCAAGGTAATACTGGCCCCAACAAACAAGTTTGGTAGAGTTCTGTCCTCTTCAGTTCTTTGGAAGAGATTGAGAAGGATTGACATTAATTTTTTGTTTTTGTTTTTGTTTTTTTGTATGTTTTTTGTTGTTTGGGAGGTTTTGAGGGGTTTGGTTTTTTTTTTTGGCTTTTTCCTTGTTTATTTTTGAGGTTTGTTGTTGGCATTCATTCTTTAAGTGTGGGAGAATTCGCCAGTGAACCCATCTGGCCCTGGGCTTTTCTTTGTTTTGGGAGCATTTTGATTACTGATTCAATCTCCCCACCAGTTTTAGATCTGTTCAGATTTTCTATTTCATTATTACTCTGTCTTGGTAAGTTGTATGTTTCTAGGAATTTATCCATTTCTTCTAGGTTATCTGTACTACATCATCTTACATGTCAAAATGTTCTTCTGTAATAATTTTCCTTGTTCTAGATGTACATCTTAAGAAATTTTAGAAAATGTGTGGTGGTAAACTCTCATAGTTTTTATGTCTTTGTAAATATATCTCATCTTCATTATGGAAAAAATTTCTTAAGTATAAAATTCTTTGTTGAAAGTTATTTTCTCTGAATACTTTGAAGTTATTATTCCATTGTCTTCTGGCTTACACTGTTATTTTTGAGGAGTGTGATGTAATTCTAAATGTCTGCTCCTAGTGTCTTTCTTAAGACCTTTTATTTGTCTTTATCCTATTATGGCCCCAGATATAAATTGCTTTTTAATTATCTCTCCTGAAATACATTGTACTAGTAGGATTTTTGTTTGTAATAGGAAATTTAAAGCCATTGTTTCTTCAATATCACCCCTCTTTCACATTATTACCTACTTCTGGCACTCTGATTGGGTATACTTAGACATGTCTTCTACATATTATAATGTGCCTTTCATAATGTCCATTTTTTTATCATTCTGTGCAGCACCACAAGTAGTTCTTTGACTGTATTGTTCACTTTACTAATTGTCTCTTCAGCTATTAATTGCCATTTAATTCTTCTACTTGGATTTTTTAAAATCCAGCTATTAAATGTTTAATTTCTAAACATGTCATTTGTATTATTTTTTTAATAAATATTTATTTATTTGAGAGAGAGAGAAAGCACAAGCGGGGGGAGGGGCAGAGGGAGAAGCAGGTTCCTGTTGAGCAGGGAGCCTAATGTGGGGCTTTATTCCAGGACTCTGGGATCATGACCTGAGCCAAAGGCAGACGTTTAACCAACTGAGCCTCCCAAGCACCCCTCATTTGTATTCTTTTTCAATTCTGTTCATTTAATTTTGACAGTATCTTTTTTAATGTGATGTATATGTGGTTGTATCCTTTAATTTTCGATTAGCATTTTATATATAAAATGCCTGACAATTCCAACATTTCAGTCCTTAGAACTCCAATTTTTTTTGTTTTTGTTTTTGTTTTTTGTTTCTGCTGACTTTCATCATTACCTGAATTCTCTGGGCTTGCTGATATATCATTCAAGCTTATTGACCTTAGTCTGTGGAATCATTTGGACCTACTTGTGAAACTTACTTCCAGAACAGATTTGCTTCTACTGTTGCCACTATTCAGAGGGCACCACTGACTGGAATCACTTCAATACTACTACTGCCTCTTCTCTCCCAACACACACACACACACACACACACACACACACACACACACACACGCACACAGAACCTACATTCAGTGCATAATTCCAAGCTCAACTTTCTACCTCTTGATAGTAACTTTATAACAGTCATCTGCCTAGGTCAACTGCTTGGGCCCAACAAACTGCTGCATCCCTGAACATAGCATGTAGATTTTTATTTGTATGTTTGTTTCTTTGTTTTAAGGTATGGTCTATAGAAAATTCCTCTACCTCTTATGCAGCAAGCAATGCCTCAAAGCACATTTCCTATGCAAGGTGTATTTATTTTGCAGTGAAAGATCCCTTCAAGAATACCTATCAACTATAATGACAAAAGCAAAAGTTCTAATTTATTTTGACTAGAAAGCAAATGAGATGTTTTCATGAGTAACTCTGATAAACTCTGGCCAAAATCAGTGCTGCGTATGGGTCAGATAAAAGTATGACACAGGGATGGTGTAGGTGGAGGCCAATGAACAGTTATTCTTGAACTTCAAAACTATCTGGCATTATGAGGAGTGACAGTTTGGGGGACTAGGAAAGAAAAAGCACTCTTGGCGTCTACATGGACATTCTTATGGAAGGCTTTCACAGCAGAGAAAGTGGCATCAAAGTGAGGGTTTTAGAGGGGGGCAGGGAATGCGTGAGCCCAGTGATGGGTATTAAGGAGGGCACGTACTGCATGGAGCACTGGTTGTTATACACAAACAATGAATCATGGAACACTACATCAAAAACTAATGATACACTGTATGGTGATTAACATAATAAAATATTATAATTAAAAAAAGAGATAGTGGCATAGTGATTTAACAAATCAGATTGGATGCTGACTCTATATAGGGAGCACATACTGCTTATACCATAAAATTGTTTATTTGCATCTATAACTCTCTACATATATAACTCTCACATTGTTGTGCCCTTCTTTTATCTTTCTTAAAAGGTGACTTAAGATAATCTATTACAGAACTAAAGAAACCAGACTTCCTGTTCCTACTAAATGGATCTCCTCTGAGACCTTCCACATTGTTGGTCTCTCTACCATGACTTGAGTGGGATTGGTATTGGAAGAGAAAACTGGTGCCTTTGCAACCAGGAATAGGCTAAGCTCATGTGTCACCCTATATCTGGCTGTCTTCTACCACAGCAGGAACTGTTCCATTATTTTAAATTTTTGTTGTCCTGGCTTCTAGCCTTGAAATAAGTTTAACTTGATAGCAAAGCTAGAAAACACATGCCCAATAAGCCCTGGACTTTCCTGAAGGGACAAGAGACTTGATCAGGGGAAGAGGGAGAAACTCTGAATCCTATGGAGCCTGTGTAGCTGTGTAGTTAGAGCTTTGATGTAAAAGTCTCCACTGAGAGCATCCACAAGTAACCTACTCTGAAACAGACTTGTCTCTTTACAAAATATCAATACTTAGTTAACTGCTACTGGCATTCGAAATCACGGATCTAAGCAGTAATACTATCTAAAACATGTAGATTACAGACACTCAAAATCATATTGGATGTTGTCTGTATAGAGGGAACAGAACCTTTGATCACCAACATTGTCAGTGGTTACATCATTGTTAAATTCTGAATAGGTCTAGAAGGCTGGGTCACATAGTATGATGGAAGGAAAACAGGGTTACTTAAGGTTGTGACTGTTTATCAACGACCATGGAAGTGTTATATCAAACAGTATTGCCATACAAGTGCATACCAGTCATATATCGGCTCTGATTCTAAGAAATCTAAGGTATTTTCCATTCATTTAGGACAAAATTTTTCCATTCTGTTAAAGACTAGACCAGTTCTTCTGAGAGACTTTTCTAGAAGTCCCTACTACTTTCCAGATGAGACATGTGATAATTATTTCATCGTATGGCTGAGATTTTTTTAAGGGCCCTCATTATGTAATTTTTTCAGTCAAAGTGATTCTTAACTGCTTGACCTATCTCCTTACTTCCAGTTCTTTTTTCAACTCACTCTAACTTGTCTTCCTACCAGATAATGCCTGAGAAACAATTCTTATCCTGGTTACCAGTGCCTTGCATGTTATTCAGTGGAGGGGCTAACTTCCTGTTCTCATTTCACTTGCTTTCTCAGCAGCATTGTACATAGATTATCATTGTCTCTTTCTAAAAACCCCTTCCTCACTTCTCTTTCATGATACCTCACTCTCTGGGCTTTCTTCCTTTTCCACTGGTCATTTCTTCCAGGTGTATTGAACAGATCCCATTATCTACCCCTTAGTGTTGGAAAGTTGCAGAGTTCAGACCTAAGCTGCTTCATCTTCTCTGCTTATTACCTTCCTTAGTTGCCTCATTCAAATCCATAAACTTAAAGATCTCTATATGCTATATACTTTAAAATTCCTATCTTCAGCCCTTATATAATCCTTGAGTTCTGTGCATCGATTAATTTCAACACCAGGATATCTGATAGTGTGTGAAATTTAATATGGCCAAGAGAAAACTACTGATTCTACCATTCCCTTGGCCCCAATCCTTTCCTCTTCCATGGAACTGCATCTCAGTTAACTCTACCCACATGTACCCAGTTGTTCAGGCCAAGGAGGAAAGCCCTATCCTCTCCTTTCCTCCAGTCCACATCCAATCCATTTGCAAGTTCTGTCACTTCTACCTCTAAAACATATCTTGGTTTCATCTACTCATTGTCCCCCTGTTGCTATCACCTAGGTCCCCCCTAGTTCATCATTTCACAATGGGACTATTTCCTGGCCTCTTAAGACATTTTAAGTTTTAAGTCAATTTAAGTACGAGTTTTTAAAAGACTCATTGCCCCATCTGCTGTTGTATTCTCAACACCTAAACTAGTGCTTCCTACACGTTAGGTGCTGAATGGATATTAGATGAATAAATTAATAATAAACATGAGATTTTATTACCAAGGAATAACTTTTCATAGCTTTACAAATACTACTTAATCCACAAATAAATTTATAATTTGTTGTCAGAACACATGTCCTGAAGTTTCAACCACTAAAGACATGAACAAAAGGAATTCAGAAGAATGGCAGCTCATTGTTTTATTGCTATCAAAGATATCCTGTGCCAGGGCACTTGGGTGGCTCAGTCAGTTAAGCATCCAACTCTTGATTTCAGCTCAGGTCATAATCTCAGGGTCATGAAATCGAGATCCATGTCGGGCTCCGTGCTCAGCGGAGAGTCTGTTTGAGGGTCTCTCTCTCCCTCTCCCTCTGCGCACCCCCACTCGCATGCTCTCTCTCTCTAAAATAAATAAATAAATCTTTTTTAAAAAAAAAGATACTCTGTGGCTGGACATCTTCACATATGCGGTTCTGATCTGAGACACAGAGGAAATCTTCCTAGTGCACAGTAAGAACTAGGGGAAATCCTGAGAAAGTTGTAGAAAGTCTCACTCCTTAAATTAAATATAACTGAGCTGACGGCAGTCACACTGGAGATAATTAACATTTCAGAATGAATAGATGAAGATGGATGTCTTTTCTTCATCCTTTACCTACTAGATAAATCTGGCCACAATTTTCATTAGTTTGTTGTACTTTACAAGGGAGACACTTGGATTTGCAAGACAGAACACAAACATGCGCTGAAATGCCAAATGAGTAGAAAGCAAGTAGGGATGGGGGTCAAGGGGAGGAGTGGTGAGTTTCGGGAAAAGCAGAGATTTGATTCTGAAGAGCAAATCCTTACTGGGTCAAGGCAGCTTTTGCATAATTCTATTATCACCAGGAAGAGGAGAAATAATAATATTAGGCTGTGCTATTCTGCTCGACGTGGCTTGTCTTACCTTACTTTTGAAGTCAGACAGGTTTAAATGCTTTGTGAGTGAGCTGTTCGGAAGGCACCCAATCAACAAGGCAGGTGCTGCCAGAGCAAAGCAGGGAAGTTTTTGATGTTGACAACGACATACATTCTTGCACAGAAAGGAGTAATCCATTCGGTCACAGTTATGAAAAACTTATATGTGCGCTGCTTTGGGGACCAGAGGCAGTGCCATCTGGGAGGGTGGCTTTCAGACAGGCCAGCTGCAAGGTATCAGCATGGTGATGGGCCAGTCCATGAGCAAGGGCAGCCCTTTATTAAGACCCCTGTCCTCTGGGTTGAAAAGTGGGCACTCGCGCGAGTAGCTGCCTAGTATTGCTCTCGGCATCAGCTCCACCTCACCTTCTGTTTATGGAGCCCAGGTATCTCATCAGTTTGTATTCGATTTCTACATGCCATTGCTCCTCCCTGAGTTCAAGCACAGTCTGCAGGAAGTCCTGGGCCCATCTGGGTCTGCTGATTCCAGGTGAGGCTTATCAGAAGCCTCTTCTACAATGGGCCAGACATGGTCAGGGAAACGTTTTCACCTGCCCCCCCAACACATACACACACCATAGAAATACCCAGTGTGAGGAAAGAGAACAAGAGGTGTGGTTTTGTGAGTCAGTTGTGAACATTTCTTCCAAACTCCAGCAATGTTTGTAACTTGAAATTGGCCATAGGGGGAGTATTTGCACCATGGAAACCATCAAACTTTACAAATAAGGGATTTTGCTGTTTTTGTTTTTACTTTTTGGGGGCTGGTTGGTAAACATTTGACAGCACAACAATGGGTGAGGTGCAGGGAGCAGAAAGAGGATTTTAGTACTTAATTACCCTCTCTATCCTTCTCATAGAGGCTGCTCAAATGTCTCAGCTGAACCTCTCCTGTATAGTTTGACAACAGCTGCAGGCAATGGCCAGCCACAGATGGTTTTGTGTGTGCTTTTGTTTTCAATCAGATTTGTATTTTAGGAAGGTAACCCTGGCCACAATGTGTTGGGTAGACTGAAAGGGTATAAAATCAGAGATAACATCAGAGGCAAGAGAATCAGATGGTAATCTAACTGCCTTCTGTCCATATAAAGGATGATGAGGCCTGAACTAAGGGAAGAGCAGTGAAAATGGAGAAGAGAACAGATATAACAAATATAAATGGTAGAGAAATGGAGTTGACAGGACTTATCGATCAATAAATTGGGTGCCGGGGTGAGAAAAAGAAAAGAATAGATGACAACATCCAAGTTCCACATGATCTCACCATTCCCCAAGACAGAATGAATAGCAGATTTTGGTGGAAAGTTGATGATTTATGTTTAGAACCAGCTGAGATGTCTGAGAGGCAGGTGGAGGGGGCCAAAGCTCAGAGGAGCAGAGTTGACTAGAATGCGTTTTGACAGTCAACAGATGGTGGTAGGTGACAGCATGTGATCAGGGATCACTCAGGGACAGTAAGAGAAGAGAAGAGATCCAAAAATAAAACATACATGGGAAACACAATATTTAAGGTACACACAGAAATAAGAGCTCAGCAGAGGAGAGAGAAGGATTGGTCAGTGAAGTAGTGGAGAACCAGGACAGAGGCAAAGTGGGAAAAGAGAGAGCTGGATAGTCATTAATGTAAAATTTGGGGTCAAGATAAAGAAAGATGAAGTCAAATGAAGAATGCATCAGATTTAGCTGGAGATGATTATGTGGGCCTTTTGCCAGAGCAGTGTCTGGGCGTTCAGGTCCAGAGGAAGCCACGCTGCAGGTGTTTGAGGAAGAAGGGAGCAGAAGGTAGAAATAACAGAAAACAAGTGAAGAAGCAAGAATTCTAGACTTGGAAGATAAGAAAAGGCAAGGATCAATGGAGGACTTTATTTTTAAGATAGACAACAGACTTGATCATAATTTTACTCTATTCAGAAGGAACCAATTGAGATAAAGTTGCCAATTTGGGAAGGGGGAAGGAGAAAGGGAGTCACAGCTTCAGGAAGGTCCTGGGCGACACAGGAGGGCTGGTCAAGAGCATACGTAGAGGGAATAACCTTAACAAAAGAAATAACATCTCTTCCCACGAGACCAGAAGGATGGGTTTGAGAATAAATGCAAACATAGCTTTCCAATGGCTAGAAATTGAGGGGTCTTACACCTGATATTCTGCTTTCTAAGTTCCAAAGATTTTATGGAGAGTGGTAGAAGTTTGAAGTAAGCAGGTGTGGGTAATGGAGAATTTTAAGCATACATTACATTTTAATGCTTTAATACAGAGATATAATTATATTCTGAGGGATTTTTTTGTACAATTTGTGCCCTTGTAGCATCTATGGCAGACATAATAGCACATCTCACACCATATTACTCTTGCTCATTTGATTACCTGCCTTTCCATGTAGAAATAACCCTAGATAGAGTAGGACCAATACTTCTAGCCTAGCAGTATCTGACATATAATGGGTGATTGACAAATATTTGTTCAAAGGATGAATGAGTAAATTCATAGTTTTCAGAATTAGTCCAGTCTTCCCAACTAAACTGTAAACTCCATTGTGTCATATTGGGCTGCCTCAAGACCAAAATGTAAATGTAAATGTTGATGTAAAAGTGAAGCAGCTCATTCCAAGGGAAAAGCTCACAATGAAATGATGGAGGAATGGAATTCAAAACTAGTTAAACCTGTAGAAGAAAATATAACTTCTTCCTCCTCAGAACTTCCAGTTACTAATTTTTCTCCAGGTTTAGGGAAGCTATCCTTGGAGCATCCCAGTGCTTAATGTCTTCGTTTCTTAATGGAATCAGCAGGTCATGCAGGATTATCATTATGTCTCACCCATCCTATTCTTGGCTTCCTGGACCTGAACCCCCACGGTCTAGAGACTGAGGCCCAGAGAAGGCAACCAATTAGTGTCAGATATGTCCCCGAGTTGTGGTTTTTCTAGTTCTAAAGCTGAGCTCCCGATCACCAGCCCTCTGCACTGTGAGAGAGAAATCCTTTAGGCAGGCAGTAAGAGGTAGCTCCTCTCCGCCCTGCTTTGAGGTGTCCCATAGCAAATGATAGTGGCAGGAAAATGTCTTAATATAGCATGATGTTTAGCATAATTGATGTTCAGATGCAGTGTTGGTAGAAACAAGCCCAGTTAATTGGTCTCTCAACCTACATTAGCTCTTGCATTGCAGCCAATTAGGCAGGGGCCAGAGGGCCCTTTGCTCGGCCATTAGAGCCCTCCACGCCGAGGCCAGGAAGGTGCTGGCAGTTCGGCAGCAGAGATGGCGTAAATGATGGTGATGAGCTGTGTGTGCAGCTGCGCCACAGCCGGAGCCATCTGTCCGTTTAGGAACACGAGACCTTAACAACCAATCTTAAAGGTGAAAAAAGGAAGGTAACATTCAGGAGAGGGAAATCTGGGCTCTTCCAGGGGTGGAATCCTGCAGGAATCTTTGAAAATTATAGGCTTGAAGGGTATAAACCTAATACTAGTACTACGGCAGTATTCCTAATGAACTAAATGCCCGTCCCTGTTCTCTGATGCTCAGTGTTATTGGAAAGACCCTGGATGTATTTCCAGGAGACATTGTAGGGTTGCCGCTCAAAGTGAGGTCCAAGGATCAGCAGCATCATTTGGGATGCTCATTTGGGAGGGTGTTAGGGAGGCAGATCGCAGGCCCACCCCTGACTGGCTGAACTAAAATTTGCACTGTAACAAGATTCCCATGTGTTCTGTATGCCCATTAAAGGCTGAGAAGCCCTGCCAAAGGCCAGGGGTCAGCAAACACATTTTATTAGAACGCAGCATGTCCATTCATTTGCCTCTTGATTATGCTGCTTTCACACACGACAACAGGGTTGAATGGTTGCAACAGAGACCTTCTGTCCCACAAGCCTATGGCATTTCCTCTCTGGCTCTTTACAAAGAGATTTGGCAGACCCCTGCTCTAGGCAGAAGTCTCAGTACCCAGCCCATGTGACTAACATTTCTGTCAGCTCTTGGAGGGCAGGTTAGTACCAGATAATTTGCTGTTTAAATATTGTCATGACCATTATGGGCAGATGGAGCAATATATGGGAGATGACAATGATCTCAGGGCCAGGAGCTTAGGAGTTTCTGCGTTTACATGGACACTTCAGCAAAAGTTGGTAAAAACTTTAAATGTTCTGCTACCTTGACTGAGTCAAATGGTTTGAAGGATCCTTTCACTCCCTCATTCTCACAGGGAATTAAAGGAAAAAATGATAAGCCGGGGCTTGTAATAAAACAGTCACCAAATGTCTCTGTTGCATCCTTGATAGCATATTCATTGTGACTGGAAGTATTAACCTTCTTCCAAATACACCAAGATGTCGCTTTGACTTTATGCCAGTGTTTGGGGATAATTTGATACCCAATGAATTACCCAAAGAGACTGCATTCTCCCCCTCTTGATTTTCACCAGGGTGAAATGTTAAAACAGGTGTGACTGCTCTGCTTTCTATATAGCAAAAGGATTGTCAAAAATGTGCATTCCTTAGAGCATGCCATATAAAGAGCTTACGCAAAGACCCACAGAGGACTTCAGTGGCTAATGGTGAGGAAGAGTGCTGCTAAACCAACATTTCTGAAATTGCCAAAGTATGTTGACAGGAGATCCTGGCCAGGAGCTTGTAGACTTGCATTTGCAAGAATATTAAAGAAGCACCTCATTGTGTTTTTTAAACCCTTGGAGTTTTTCCAAGCCTGTGCTTTCCAAGTCTGTCTCTGTCTCTGTCTCTGTCTCTGTCTCTGTCTCTCACATATACACCAACTAATGCTGGGCTGCAGCCCCAGACTCCAGACGCATGCATCCATCATAATTGCAGCACTGCCAGCAGTCATGTAACTGCTTAAAGACCTCAACAGCCTTCTGGCACTTAAAGGAAAAAAAAAAAAACCATCTAATTAATCACAGGTGAAACAGCTTGGACTCTCTCCAAAAGCCCCAGAATTTACTGCCAAGTTTTGATGCTAATTTTCTTTCTAAGTAACCCCCTAAAGAAATTTACGATTAGGTAATTAAAGTAATGAATAAAGAGATACTTAGGTGGAGAGAAAGGAGGAGAAGGAAAAGTCTATTATTTCCACCCTGCAATAAACGCATCTGGGCATGCGTCATTTGTGAACCCCAGGATAAAGGTCCCCATGTGGCTTTCTCCTGAAGAATATTTTAAAAATCAATATTTGAAAGACCAAAAGGAGGCATATAAATGGAGTTGGGAGCAGGTCACTCTGCTGGGGCCTGTAAGGGAAGGAAATCTGCCTTCTGTGAGATACTCTTGGCTATTTTTTAATGCCACAGCTTGTGCCCAGTGGGGAGGTAGGTGATGCCTTCTCCCTGTGAGTTGACTGGCTAGCATCACTGGGTTGGATTTAAGGATCTCACCTTCCTCGGATCCCCCATGTCCCTGCTGGGATAGATCCTGGATTTCTGGGTTTAATTGGTCAGAATGACATTGCTCCAATCTTTTACTCAGCAAGTATTTGGGAGAGGGATTTGGATTTTATCCTCCCAGCCCTGATCCCTTCCATATGTCTCTGATACTCAATATCAGAACACCCCAAAAATGGGAGTCTTAGTTAATTGCCTACTTAGGTTTCCAAATTAAACAGAAATACTCCTCATTGAAACAATGGATTAAACAAGTTTCTGCTCAACTCCAAAGTGCCTAGAGCTTCAATCCTTGCTGAAAAATCCTGCTCTCAACTTTTCTCTGTGTTAATAAATAGTGTAATAAGCATAATGCTTTTTTTAATAATTCAGAATCTTGAATTTTTGAGTGAAAAGCTCTTGGCTCTGATTTATATCTACCTTCAAGATAGATTTACAAGCTTCTTGTAAGCAAAGAATGGGAGCAGGCCCCCATTTTGTCTCTTCACCAAGGCTAGGAAAGGGTGAGTACTAATTGTCTCATGGGTTTATATAAAGAAGGTATAAGAGATTGCACTGAATACACTTGATATACCCTGGACATTTAGTTCTTGTTTTTTTTTTTTTAACTATATTACCATATGAACTTACTTGTTTACCTTGTTTTCCCCTCTTGAAAGGGGAGGGTTGAAAATAATGGAATCAGAATTTTGCTTTGGAAGTGAGGTTAGAGATTTTTTAGTCTTAAGCTTCATTTCGGAGCTAAGAGGACTGAGGCTCAGAGAGGTGACTTGGTTTGGCAAAAATGCACAGCTAAATCTGGGTGGTTACAATCACAGACCCTGAAGCAAGATATATTTGCATTTTTAAACTGCTCTGCCACTTACCAACTGTGGATCATGAGAAACTACTTGTCTTCTGAGCTGCTTTTTTTGACCTACAAAATGAAAACAGTAATATTCTTGAGTACAGTAAATGAGCTAATATAGGTAAGAGGCTTAGCATCATGCAAACACTAGAAACTACGTGGCTCTTATTTGTTTATTTATTTATAATTGTCATATAATTAATTGTAATTTTATTTTTATTGAATGGATTCCTTTTCATTATTCAAATATCCTTGCTGCCTCCCAAGGAAGGTAGATCCCTAGTCAAAGATGGCTCCTTTATTCAAGACCAGATTGATGTGGATGTTCCTGTTTGGGGGAACTGGACCACAGCTCAATGGCTCCACATAAGAAAAAGCCACACACTTGAGAGGCCTCCAATTCAGGGCTTCATCTTCTCCTGAGCCAATGCAGAATGATGCAAGTTCTGAGCCTCATTCCTAATTGAGGAGTAAGAGATCTTTTCCCCCCAGAGAAAGCAATTTCAGGACATGAGTGAACCTGTGAAGAGAGGGGAAGGGCAGGATTAGGGGTCATTCCTGGATTTAGGTTCCTTCCCAGTCCTCCTGATTCAGCCAAGGTTGAAGGTCACTGTCTACTCAGACCCCCATCTCCCTATGTATCCCCCAGTCCCAAGAGCTCCTGGGCCCAGTTCGCCTCTGAGCCTATATCTAAAAGGCCAGGGAAGTTGGGAGAATCCTGCCAAATGGGAATTAAAAATGACAAAACAGCTGATTAGATCTGAGGTGACAAGAATGAGAAATAAAAGCCATTAGAGCCCATTTGCAATGTGCCCTCAGAGAGTCAAGTTTCAAGGTGTTCCTCAGAAGATTATTAATGGCATGACAGTGTTTTCCGTGCAGGAATCTGATACGTGAAATAACACCAGTGTACACACACTGCATTCTAGATGGTAAGAGGGGCCTGCCCTCATTTATTTAGTTTCACAGATTTGAAGAGACACCCTAATTTGGCTGTCAGGACGAGGGCTAGTGTAAGCACCCAGTGCTTGGAGAAACAGATTTCCACAGTAAATGGTTTTCTTCTATAGCAAACTATGGCCCATGGGCAAAACCTGGTCTGCAGCCTAATTTTTGTACAGGCAATGATCAAGGAATGGTTTTTATATTTTAAAATGGTTTTAAAATATCAAAAAAAGAATATGTTATGACATATGGAAATGTTATGAAGGTCAACTGCTAGTGTCCATGAATAAAGGATTTTCTGGAATATAGTCACACTCATTTGTCTATGTATAATCTGTGGTTGCTTTTGTGCTACAACGGCAGAGTTGAGTAGTTGTGACAGAGACTGTGTGGCCCATAAGCCTAAGTTATTTACAGTCTAGGCCTTCCCAGAAAAAGTTTGCCAACCCCTGTTCTGTAGGACTTCTCAGCCAAACTACTTTACTTTGCAAAAAAGGAGTCATAACTTAGCAAAATACTATAAAGTTTTTCTCTAGAAGAATATACACTTATTTTTGAGTCACAGCATGGAAATCAGTTTGTCCACTGCTCCCAGTGACAACCACCAAACCCTGAGAGCGGCTAGTTTCAGGTTCCTCTAAAGGTTGCTGGAGTTGAGGTCCACCAGGCCCTCAGTGGCCATTCAGAACACAGGAAGGCAGCAGTTCCAGAAGGCAAGTCTTCTCCAGGCGATTGACCAGGAACTCCCTGTAGCTGGAGCCCTCTCATTTTTACCTTCATCCATAAAAGATAAGTGGGGGCCCAGAGAAGACATAAATCCTAACTAGTTTTATATCCATCTTGGAGTCATCACACATTCTTATCTCATCCCTATGCCTAGGCTTTTTTGCAAGCGTACTTCTCTCCCCTCTCAAAAACAGTTGTGGCCCTCAGCGGGCAGTACTGAGACACTTGTTATCCTAGAGTCTCAGAGAGCTTCCAAAGCCTTTTTCCAGTCCATTTTTATTAGTGAGAGCAAACATGGTGATCTTGAGATGGAGGAAGATATTGCTGTTGTTCAGAGGATAGAATAGATGAAGATTGACAGTGAAGAGTATTGGTAACACTAGCCCCAGAGCCTCTGACACCACGTCTCCACAGGGTCAGTCATGAAGTCCTGCAGGGGGCGTTCAGCAGAGCTGTCAGCTGCCAGTGTCCAGTGGGCTGATCATCCAATAGGACAGATGCACCTATGCCTTCATAAATACTACAGGGCATGTCAAAAGGAAGGACAAACAAAACAGAGGGGACTTATGGGGGCACACCCCTTGGGCAACTTATTGAAAGAGGTGGAAGTGGGACTGAGTGAAAAATGGGGTTGGCTTGCTCTAGTTAGAGAAGGGAATTGATGGAATTTTTGTGGTGAGAAGATCCTTAAAAACAGTTATTTAAAACCTTCATGATTGTGAGTTGGTGGCAGAGCCAGTCTCCTCACTTCCTAATTGAATACTCTTTCAAGAATGTAAAGAGTAGATAAAGAAGTAGATAAAGAAGATAAAGATAAAGAAGATAAAGGAGAATTTAGCCAGTGCCTCAATTGCTTGAGGTGAGAAGTTTTGTAGTTTATGATTTTTAAAACATAAAATGCTTCTGAGGTAGCCCTGTCTTCAGTGAGCTGGAGGGAGGAAAAGGAGAGGGAGTTTGAATCCTCCCCTTTTATCAGAAGAGAGAAAATTTGGACAATCTCACCCCTGGCATAATGGAACCAAGACAGCTTTGGTTGTTAAGGCTCCTTGCAGGATAAATTATCTCTAGATTGAATTGTGGAATGCAGGTCAAGTGCCACCCAAAAGAACCCTGAGCCTAATGCGGGAGTTGGATCACTGAAATTACTTTTCTTCCTCTTCAGTTTTTAGAAGTTCTTGCTTATAGATCATCACAGTATTTTTTTTCTTACTTTTATACTGCAGAATCTCTTCTCTATGGATGTTGAGTTTCTTTTCCATCAAATTTGGAAGGAGAAAAAAACCCTTATTTTGAATGGTGGCCTCATAAAGGTAGATGGAAGAGAAAGCGTAGGATTAATTTATATAATAGCAAAGGGTTTTTCTTTCTCTAAATTTCCATCTTTTTAAAAATGCATCCCTTAGTTATAAGCCGGTGTTGTCACATCCAACTGGATAGGAATTGTGACACTCAAGTTAATGGTCTTGCAGAAAAGTAGGTCATATAGGAAGCTGGCAGAAATGGGGTCTGAAAGCAGGGACTGTGACATAGTACCAACTAATGAATAATATCACAGTCACCTTAGAGCATCACAGGGAAACAGAGGCACTATGAACAGAGGCTTCACTGTAAATAGGGCTCCCCATGCCTCCCTCTGGGGGTTGCCAATAGATAAACTATTGGAGGTTGAAATGTCACCTGCATAGATCCCTGCCTCAGGTGCTCTGTACAGCTCTGCATATGCCATCAAGTTCCCATCCTTTGACAAATGCAAAGGATTGTTCATGTCAGTGGGTTATGGCCAATACTTCAGGGGAAATGTCCTAATAATTGAGACCCCTGCCAGCCCTTCAACCTGGTCATCCAGCTAATAGAAGGGCAGGTTCACCGGAGGCTTGGCAGTAGGCATGTTGTTCTGCTTATTGCCTTCCAAATAGCCAGAATGAATCTTCCAAGAGGTACAAGACCATCTCTAGCCCAGAAAAGATCAACAGATGCATGAAGGTGAGAACAATTGCTCTATTTAGGCATGAATGTACACTTCTATATATAGAAGGCAGCTACCCTTCCTCTATCATGTAGCCATGAAGCTTTACATGTTGTATAGGCAACTACTCTTTAGGAAAAAAAAAAACAAAACAAAACAGTAATTGGCAGTGTGCAATTGTTATAATTTAAAGCCTCTTTGACTAGAACAAAGTTTATTCCTGTTGAAACTCAGAAAAGGAAAAGGTGGCTATGAGTTTCACCTGAGAAATGTCAGCAGGTTCCAACTTGCCTTTCTCCTCTGCTCTATTCTGACAGTCACAGGAAGCCTGAAACCTCTTTGACACTCACCACAATGATGACAGATCCTCCCTGAAGACTCTACAGCCACAAACAAACGCATTGTTCTCCTTGTCAACCCACTATTGAAAGGTGATGCACAGCCGAGCTGCCACTGGCCTCATTTGTTAGTGTTAGCAAGTGCGAGGCTGAAGCTCATTATCCTGAGAAAAGCGAAAGCCAAGAACAAGTTCCTGAAATCAGGCTGCAGGATCAGGGGGCCTGTCAGCAAGCCTCAAGTATGAATGTGCCACCCCAGCTGGTGACTGAGGCCTGTTTGTCCCTCCCCGCCCTCCTGCCCCTTCCCACCTTCAGCAGTCCATCTCTAGAAAGTGCCATCGTAGGCTGTTTTTGATCCAGATGATGGATATTCAGTTTTTCAGTCCAGTTTTCTTTCCATCCTACATACTGCCTTCCCATGCAGCAAGACGACCCAGTGGCTGTGACTTTTAGGAGCACTTTGGACCTGTGACCTTCTCAGGCAGAAGTGGCCACTCCTTCATTCTGATCCCTATACAGCAAGGCCTTACCCATTTCAGCATCATACACATGATGACATCTGCAGTATGCACTGGTAGTTCACTTATGTGTCATCCACACTTTATTAGACTTTGAACTCCTTGAAGACAGGGGCTTTGAGGACAGGTGTGGGCCAGTGAGGAGCATGGGCTTTGGCCTGGGTTCTACCATATGCTCAAGGTCAATGCTTGAATCTTCCCAAGACTCATTGTCCCCACCTACACAATGAGGGAAAGAACTGGGGAATGTTATGGACTGAATTGTGTTCCCCCAAAATTCATATTTTGAAGTTCTAACCCTTAGTACTTTAGAATGTGACTGTATGTAGAGGTAGGGTCTTCAAAGGGTAATTAAGGTTAAATGAGGTCATTAGTGTAGTGTCCTTATATGAAGAGGAGATTAGGACACAGACATGCACAAAGGGAAGCTTATGTGAAGGTATAGGGAGAAGAAGCAGGCCATCTACAAGCCAAGGACAAAGGCTTCAGAGGAATCCAACCTGCCACCACCTTGTCTTAGTCTGTTCATGCTGCTAAATAAAAAAAGAAAATGTCATAAACCAGATAGGTTATAAACAACAGAAATTTATTTTGCATAGTACTGGAGGCTAGAAATCTAAGATCAGGGTGCCACCATGATTGGGTGAGAGCCCTCCTCTGGGCAGCAGACTTCTTTTGTCCTCATGTGGTGGAAAGGATAGGGATCTCTCTGGAACCTTTTATAAGACCACTAATCCTGATCATGAGGGCTCCACCCTCCTGACCTAACACCTCCCAAAGGTCCACCTCCTAACACCATCACCTTAGGGGTTATAATTTCAACATATGAATTTTGAGGGGCAGGGGAGACACAAACATTCAGACCATACCACATTTTGATCTTAGAATTCTAGCTTTCAGAATTAAAAAAAATAACTTTCTATTGTTTAAGCCACCCAAACTGTGGTACTTTGTATGGCAGCTGAGATACTGTGATTTATAAGAAATATATATTTGCTCAGATGACCAAAATGTATCTCTCATATATATTTATTGTTCATCCACAGTTCCTGGCTCACAGCTCCCAAACCCTTGGAATTTCCTAAGCAATAAGAGCAATGGGAGCATCTTTTGTTATAATATTTGGTTTCTTGTCCTTGGTTTCTGAACTCTTCAGAGCCATAAAGGTGAAATTGGTGTCTTGTTATTCATTACAAACCCCTTTCCACCATGACTGGGTTTATCTTAATGAGGCGACTTTGGGAAAGTACTTGAGGATGGGGGCATGTTGCCAGGGGAATCAACCATGAATAGAGGGTTGGAATGGTCAGTCACACCTCCTGATTTCAATGAATAGAATGGCTGGAGGTTGAGTTCAATCACCAATGACCAATGATTTAATCAATTATGTCTATGTAATGAAGCTTCCATAAAAACCCAAAAACAGGTGGTTCAGAGAGCTTGCAGGTTAGGAAACCAGAATACTGCCATGTGCCACCGTGCCAGGCCCCAAGCTCCACAAGGACAGAAGTTCCTTTGTTCAATACATCACCCTATGTGCCTTTTCACCTGTTGGCTCTTGATTTGTATCCTTTAATATCCTTTGTAATAAACCAGTAATGTAGTTAGTGAATGGGTTTCCTGAGTTTTGTGAGCTACTCTAGCAAATTAATTAAACACAAGGAGAGGGTCATGGGAACCTCTGATTTATAGCCAGTTGGTCAGATAACAAGCTGGGCTTGCAAATGGCATCTGCAGTAGGAGCAGTCTTGTGGGCATCTGATACTGTCTCTAGGTAGACAGTGTCAGAATTGAGTTAATTGTAGGACACACAGCTGTTGTCCTGAGCATGGTGTTGTCGTATGTGTGGAGAGAACCCCTCTTCCACACATTGGAATTGGGTCCAGAATCCAAAATAGCAGCCCCTAGCAAACTAATACAAGGAATTCTGAGCTTTAGTTCTCTTAGCCCCTTTGAGAAGGTTCTGGAAGCTAAGGACTCTCTGGGAAAATGTGCAAACACACAGAAGTTTACAAACCATTCAGGGCCTCAGTGAGCTACCTATGGATTCTTACTGTCCTGAGGCCTTCTGGAAGCTTGGGTGATGACTTGATTTTTCATGAGGCAGAAAGAGAAAGGGAATAAAATCTTCAGATGATAATGAGACATTTCTGTGGAGATAAGCCTTTAGGAAGAGTTAAAATCTGGGAAGGAAGGAAGCTACTCTGACTTCAACTCACATTCCCTGAGAGTAACTTCAGTCCCTTGTCTTAGCAGGAAAAAAAAAATTAATCCTTGGATTTTTAAAAATATCTTTGCAGACATCAGAATGCCCAGCCCCCCTCAGAGCATTCTCCTTACTCTTCCAGCTTTGCTTGAAAACACAAATAAATGAGCCAAACTTAATATGCTATGATATTCAGGAAAAATTCCCTTTTCTACCCGTATGTAAAGGGTGAAAACACTTGGCCATCTTATTTTATCTAAAGGGAAACAGTGTGTGGTGGCCAAGGAACAGAGTGACCCAGCTTCTAGGTCTAAAATGTTTAGCGTGTTCCATCACAGAAACGTCATGAAAAACTACAGACTCCGACTTAAGCTAGAAAATTCCTACACTTGGCATGTTACCCTTATCCTTCTCATGCTGGTCACCCAGCCATAGCCCACAACTTAACATCACCACTAGGACTGGACATTTCTGGTTGTAAGATTCCCAGCACACTGTCTTTCTTTACCCCCCTCCATTTCCCCATTCTGTAAAATCAGCAGGTTGTAAAGATCTCTATGGTCCCTTCCAACCAGAAAAATTCTATGATTTTATGATTCTCTGAATCCCAGTGCTGTGGTAGCTCTAATTTCAGGCTTGTCTTTAATTCTTTGCTTTGCTTCACAGAACAGGAGAATAGCTTATGTTGCAAAATGCATCCCAGAGAGCAGTGCCCCAGAGACCAGGAACAGGGTGAAAGCAGGCGCAGCTGATGTGGAGCACAGCAGCCTGACCGGGTGGGGTAAGAGAGGGGAATCTTGTGTGTGGGTTGTAGAAAGCCTTGCTTGGCAATTTGGCTATGCTGATAACTACAGGGCAGGGGAAGTTGGGAGTGAAGAGATGGTGATGGACATTTTGGTTAAGAGAATTGTTCTAGGGGTAACTTGGCTCTGTTGGAGAATTAGGAGACCTGGCAGAGAGCCAAGGATAAACCTTGAAGTGAGTTTTAGGAGATATCTACATGTCATGTGTGCATTGTTTTGTTTTTTTATTGTTGGGTTTTTGTTTTTTGTTTTTTGTTTTTTTATAATACTGGAAGGAAGCTTTCCTTGACATGAAATGGAAGGTCACTGACTTACCCTTACATTTAGTGTAGCAGGTTTTCTCAAACGATCCTATCAGACAGAACCCAGGATAAGTAATAAATAATTTAAAGAACTTCTATAAGACTTAAATTAGATAAAATAGACAAATACAATTTGGAAGTTGTCCTATGTTAATCCAGTGAGGCACATGTATAGCAGAAGCACTGTCTCTATAAACAAAACAAAAAGAACTGTCTTAGATCTAGCTTTGCACTTGGCACTTACTGAGACCTTGTAACTAACCCTCACGCTTTTCCCCCATTTTAAAGCAGAATAGAGGGGCACCTGGGTGGCTCAGTCGTTAAGCGTCTGCCTTCAGCTTGGGTCATGGTCCCAGGGTCTGGGGATCAAGCCCCGCATCGGGCTCCCTGCTCGGCAGGAAGCCTGCTTCTCCTTCTCCCACTCGCCCTGCTTGTGTTCCCTCTCTCACTGTTCCTCTCTCTATCAAATAAATAAATAAAATCTTTTAAAAAATGAAAAAAAATAAAGCAAAATAGAAGTTATAATTGTCATAACAATTACAGGATAAATTGATGATGATAATAATAATAATAATAAATTTCCTTTCAAAAGGAGAAGGAACTACATTCTCCACCACCTTCAGCTTTATTCTTGACTCTGGAGGATTTTTTCCTTGAAGTTACCTCTGCATGGAGTTGGCTGGATGCTACAAATGGTACCCTCAGATGTCAAAGTTCTGAACCAAACTCTATTGCAGCCTTTAAAATTGTCCAGTGAGGGATCACTCACCCTGGTCCACTAAGGAATTCATTTATCATTTTTTAATGTCTCCAGAGGGCATCAGAAAAATGGTGAAACAAACTGATCAGTCTTTTATCAGGCTACCATAAAAATGATTTCAATTGTAGCATAGGTGTAAGTATGATATTTATAAGTGTTATGGTCATATATAAATACATGTTGTAGAGACACAGTGGGTATCTTGGGTGATGGAATTATGGATAAATTTTGCCTTCATATATATATTATTTCTAAGTTTTTTCAATGAGTATGTATTTTTCTTTTGATTTATAAAAAACAAGAACAAAATTGTCCTTAGCAGTTGTTGAGTTAGGCCAGCATCTTGTCCAAGGATATAGGCTTTTCTCTCAATTACAATTATGTCTCTTTTTTAACTGATAGGCTTCAGTGGCCCTTTAATCCAAAGGAGAGTCTTTTCCCGAGGTGTCCATTTCCTTAAAGATATCTGGGAGATGCCAATTGAGAGGGCCACTCACTTCTTCCAGCACCCATAATAGTTTTGTATCTCCCCTTCCTTTAAAGATCCTTAACCAAAGGGTAGGAGGCCTATTTTATGTCAAAGTAAAATCAGCAACAAAATCAGAAGTGCTTGGAGTAGGTAGAGAGTGGAATTGAGTCAGGGTTGGGGTTTTGCCGGGTTAATAGTATGAAGGGAGAGAAGGCAAGGGCATTGAGGGTATATACAAAACTGTAATTGTAGTCATGGACCATGGAATCTAAGCTGGTAAGAATAAGATGAGGTTATTGTGGGTGGTAGGCTATAAAGAATAGTGGAAAAAAAGCACTGGGGTCAGTAAATTGGCAAGCCTCATTAATCCAAAGATTTATTAGAGTTAAGTTGCTTAGGAGAAATGAGCAGAAATCGTAGGAAGTAGTGATCAAAGGGTGGGACAATGGAAGTCAAGATTGGGGCATAGTACTATCATTGATAATGATAAAGACTAAGCCATGACCAAGGGAGTGTGTGGCTAAAATGGAGTAGAGATGCATCCATACCGAGAAGGATGTTAAGGAACTGAGAGCCAGGGTTTTAGATGGATTTTCATACCTTAATGTTGAAGTCACCAAGAATGAAAACAAGAGTAGTGGGGAAGGGGACCCACCATGATGGGGGAGGGGCAGGGAGGAAGCAGTGCTAAGTCTTCAGGAATGAAAATGGAAACCCCAGGAGCACAGTTTGTAACTGAATGGAGGATGGTGTTTGCTTCAAAGGGCATGTAAAAACAAAAGCCTGGAAGCTGCAAAGGTGGGGAGGTGGGCAGTAGTCCACCCCAAGGCTCCAGTGAGAGGAAAAAAACAGTTCCTACTCACGAGCACAGCAGGGGTCAGTGTCCTATAGGCAGCCAGTCTTCAGCTAGAACAGGAAATTGAAGAAATCAGAGAAGAGTCTGAACATATACCAGTTTCCTGATAACAAGCACACTAGGAAAGGATTTGAAGGGATTGAGAAGGGTGAAAGTGTGTTAGAGGATAAATTGAGGCATATTAAACATTTTTTAAGAGTTTATCTGAGCAAAAATCAATTTGAATTGGGCAATGCCAAAGTGGAAATGGTTAGGCATGCTCCACAGACAGGAACTAAGGGAAAGATTTTATAAAGAAGATGTAGAAGCAAAACAAGGAAATGATTTGATTGGTTATAACTTAAGCATTTGCCTTATTTGGAAAAGTCTGGTTGGCTGTTTGTGATTGATTGTTTGTTCTTAGGTTTTGATTTCTCTAAGGCATTTCAGGCTTAGGTTTTGGTTTGCTCATGTGTGCTCCTAAGGCATGAAAGCTACCTCAGTCTAATGGCCTTGTTGTTTAATTAAACAAGTGGATTAGTTAATGTACAGAGCCCTCTGGGATGAGAGTCTTGGTGTCAAGGGAGGCTTAGGAGCTTTGTGGAGAATGGGGTACAGAGGAACTTTGAACAGAACTGCTGGTCCCTTATGGTCAGCTGAATAGATTTTTGTTGGTGTTGATCTCTCTGGAAGACTGAAGGGAAGAGATGGGACAATGTCAAGGAGTGAGAGGATAAGTAGGAGAAAAACACGTGGCACTCTCTTTATCACTGCTATGGATTGTTTCAAGTCTGGGTGAGGGTCATGGGGAAGACTGGTGTTCTTTGGAAGGGACCTGCAATGATGTAAGGGCAAAGTATTTGTGTCTTCCCCATTAAGAAAAAAATTAAAAAGACTCAAGAACAAGAAGATCACATGTATGCAGGTGCACACCTGCAAACAAATTGAAAAACAAACAGCTGATTGAAGAAGCTTGCCTCATGCCTAATTTCTTAACCTTCCCACAGCAGGCAGGAGAAAACAAAAAGCCCCACAACCCAGGCAGCTGATGGCTTTTTTTTTTTTTTTATTGCCCACTTTCCTGGTGATTTTATTTATTCTTCAGGTTAAGAAAAGTGTAAGAAATAGAAAAAGGGAGAGGTCCACAATAATGCCCAGGTCAGCTTCAAGGGGAAATAGGACCCCTGACTGTTAACAGAGGAGGTCCATGCATGTTCAATTCTTCCTGAAAGCCAGCCCTGTTTTCTGTTGCCTCATAGCAGACACATGAGTGATTTATTGCTTCCAACGTCTCTTAGTTTGTAATAAAGTTTTCAGCTCTTTTTAGCTGCTTCAACCTCTGCTCCTGCACACATACACATACACACACACAGACTTCACTTTGTTCTTTTTTCACATAATGTCAACTCATAAAGCTTTCATCAAGTCAACCAGGTGGAAAAATCCTCTTGCTGAAAGAAGCATTCACTCAGGGTGGTGGAGGCAAGCCACTGGGCAGAAGAGGGGAGTGGTTGACAATGTAGGGAAGAGAAGAAAGTGTGCTGCTAGGAAGGTTTAGGTGAAGGGAAGTGAATGTAAGCTTCCCAGGGGTGTACCCTCGTGATGAAAGTTCTCACCTTTGCATGCCCCACCCGCCAACATTCACAGAAACTGACAAATCTCTCATTACAGGAATGAGGGATGGAATTCAAAATATACATATTCAAAGAAGTAGAGCTTTGGACCTAATACCCAACGCTGATACGAGGGCTTAGGCAAAGTTGGATCTTCCTCCCTGTGTTACAGGCCAGCATCTTGTGAGGAGGTTGGTTTCTGCTTCTTTCTCATCCCCTAGTTTCCATCTCTAGCTCTGCTACACCTTGCCATGATCATCCCAACCACCAGACCCCATCTTGCCCCCTAGGGCTTTCTCAGCCCACTCAGTATCAGCCATTATGTACCCAAGAGCCATATGGGAAGGAAAAGCGTTGCTAGAATTATAATGTATTTGGAGAATGAAAGGCCTGGAGCAATGAAGAATACAAGATAAGGCAGCATAAGATTTATGATGTCATTGTGGTTTAGGATTCACAGAAAGGTTGAGTATGGCCAAAGCTCATATTTCCTGGTTCTCCTCACAAGAGGTTAATTTGACAGACACTCCCTGAATTCCTAGGGTCCAGATGAAAGCCCATGATAAATTGAGGATTTCCAGACATCCTGTGAAACACCTGGATACTAACCTTGTTCTTGCAGAGATCAGAGAAGACTTCAGTCTGAATTCTGATATTTTCCTCCCTTACTTATGATACTTGATAAGAACATAGAATACCTACTGCTCTGTAGCAAATTAACTTTTTCCCAGAGCCATGTTGTAAACTGGAGAACAAGAAGCAGCAACATAGAAACAAGGGAACATCAAGGGAGACACAGCTGCATCCATGGACTTAGCAACTGTCTTCTCCCTCCCCCTCCTTAACTCCAATACCCAAAGTCTGAGTTTCTAAAAAATAATGTGCCGATCTGGACAAATATTGTTACTACTTTAACAGTATTTTCTCCTTTCCTTTGATTTTCAGCATTTTGAATATAACATATGGTTATTTTTGCTTATTTTGATTTGGTATTTATCCCACTTGGAGTTCACTGAGCTTCTTGATCTATAAAGTTATGTCTTTCACCAAACTGGGCAAATTTTGACCATTATTTCTTAAAATATTGTTTTTCTCCTCCATTATCTCTCTCCTCTTCTTTTGGCACCTCACTTTTGTTAGACATTTGATACTGTGTTTGTTCACACATCACCAATTTTCTGTTGAGGGGGGATTATTTTGTTGTTGGCTATTTTTTTAATTTTTTTTAATTTATTTTGAAAGAGAGAGGATGAGTGAAGGCAGAGGCAGAGGGAGAGAGAGAATCTCAAGCAGACTACATGTGGAGCACAGAACCCAATGTGGGGCTTGATCTCATGACCATGAGATCATGACCTGAGCCAAAATCGACTCAGATGCTTAACAGACTGAGCCACCCAGGCACCCCTGTTTTGTTTTGTTTTTGCTCCTTATTCAGATTGGATATGTCCTATTTCTCTGTCTTTAACTTTACCGACACCATCTCCAATTTGTTAAGTCTCACCAGTAGACTATTTTCTTCAAAAAATGTGTATTATGTTGTGTCTGATACATACAAAGAATATATGTCATAAATAACATTAAAGTACTAATGCACACGAACAAGGTGAACATCATGAACTGACCACTCAAGAATTAGAACACTACTAAGGCTGTTGCCTCGAATTCTGTGCTCCTTTCTTTCCCAGCATCCCTGCCCAAGAGGCAACTCTTATCCTTAACTGCGTGCTGATGGTTATATAACATTATTTTCAGTGCATCTTTATCACATATATGTTCTCCAAACAGTATATTCTTGGCTTCTCCTTGTTTTTGAACTTTATAAAAATGGTTACAAATTCTAGGTAATCTATGATTTTAATTTTTCACTCAAAGATTCATCCATTGTCTTGTGTGCAGCTCTAGTTTATTCATTTCTCTTGATATAATATCCTATTGTAAGGCAAAAAGTCAATTAATTGTGATGGACATTTAGACCATCTCTAGTTATGTAGTTTTGGGGGGTAGGTATTATAGTTTTTTGAAGTATAATTGAAGCAAAATGTTACATTAGTTTCAGGTGTATGACATGATTCAATAACTCTATATACTATGCTTATACTATGCTGTGCTCACCACAAGTGTAACTACCATCTGTCATCATACAACACTCTAAGAATTTATTTTCAACATCTGTAAATTTCATTGAGAACATATTGCTCTTATGGCCCTATAACTCATCATCTGCCTTCAGGGAGGATACAGTCCATTTAGACAAACAAGTCTTAACCATAACAGATAAGCAGCAGCATGCAACAACATAAATAACTATTGACTAAGTTATATGATAATAACTACTGAGCAGGAAGAGGTCTTAAAAGGCTAAGACACTTCAGGAAGTCTTCCAAGAGGGAGTAAAAATTGAGTTGAAGGAGAACCTTGAAGGAGAAAGAAAGAAAGAAAGAAAGAAAGGAAGGAAGGAAGGAAGGAAGGAAGGAAGGAAGGAAGGAAGGAAGGAAGGAAGGAAGAAAGAAAGAAAGAAAGAAAGAAAGAAAGAAAGAAAGAAAGAAAGAAAGAAAGAAAGAAAGAAAGAAAGAAAGAAAGAGAAAGAAAGGAAGAGATTTTTTTAAAATGAAAGAATTTTGGGAATAAGGAAATAAATATGTGAACAAAAATAACAGGTTGATTTAGAGACAATAGGTAGACCAGTTTGGCTAAAACAGAGAGTTCAAATAGAGAAATAATGAGCTATTATGTTGGACCAGATGGTAGACGACCAGGACTCCAATGCAAAGTTATTTGGATTCCAATCTCTTATGAGTAGTAGAACTAAAATCCATTAAATGGGTTACATGGTGAGCTCAGGACAAGATATAATGGAAATAACCTCTGGTTCTACATGACAACTGTGAAATACCAAGAATAACCTTTGGTTGAGGGTGTGGTCTGTACCTGAAGCACGTAGACTTCCTTAACGTCAAGTTTCGGTGGAAGAGGTGGTCTTAGGAAGCATATGGGAACCAGTGTGAAACTACCAAGAAAGCAACTTCCTTTCCCTCACCCTCATTCTCTTAAGTCTACTTTTATCATGTTTCTAGAAAGTAGGAAAAAGATGATCCTTCCCAAAAAGGGCAGGTTGGAAATGAGGTAAGGAGATAATCAAAGCATAAGCTCCATAAGATCAAAGTTTTACACCTCCATGAGGTTCAATAGCCAAAGGCTTACACAGTGTCTGGCAACTAGTGGAGTATGGGCATCTGTATGAAGATGAACGGACTAGACCATACAAGCTAATTGCACGTTATTCTTTATGCTGTGTTCCCCACTCCTCTCTTTTTTTATGTGGCTATTCAAAAATATTTTAGCCTATGAGTTTAGGCTTAAAGCATTAATTAAAAGTGAGCCATGGTGGTGAGAGTAGAAATTAGTGATAAATTCTCAAGGAGACAATAAATCTCCAGAGTCAACAATTTTGTCAAACATGGAGTTTGGGTTTGCTTGCATTAAGGAAGCTGAAAAAATCCCTTAATGGGTGATTCATATTTGGTTTAGTTTATATTTACACCAACCCTGTGAATGTGGTATCATCCTTTGCACAATAAAGATAAGGAGAATGAGACCAGGGAGGTTAAATACCTCACCCAAAAATACACAGCTAGGAGCAAGAGCCAGGATCTAAAACCAGATACCTTTCAACTAGCCTACCAGTTAGAACTAAGAGACTTGAGCTCACAGGTTTGGCACAGAGTCCTGTCAATGACGGAGTCTTCCAATGAAGGGAAATTCACCCTAGAGAGGGATGGAAGGAGAAATGGGCTAATGACAGAGCTCCACAATGGGGTAGACTTGGAGTTAAGGATGAGACTAATAATATCAAAATGCTTCTTCTTGAAACAATCCACAATCAAAAATATCAAAAAGTAGAGTCTGGCTAAACAAATAAAATTTAGGTCAAATCTTCTAGAATCATCTCAATTACCAGAACTTACTATAGGCAAAACTAAGACTATAAAGAGATCCTCCACTGTCATGATAATAAAATTACCATGTCCACCCTCTTGGAAATTCTACATTTCCTATTATTTCTTTCTCCCCTTCCCCATTACTCCAAATTAAAACTAAGTTAAGGCTAAAACTCAGTTTTAGAAAAATCACTGAAAACCCAGAACTCATCTCCCCTTGATTTATCTGACTGAAATAGATCCATTGAGGGACCAGACAACTGAATTTGGTCCTAGTTTCCTCTTAGTTAATTAACTCATTCAATAGAATTTATTGAAGACTTACTATATCCCAAACAGTTTTTATAGGTATGCAGGACAGAAGACATAATCCTTACCCTCTAGGAGCTCATAGTACAATTACATTATCTAAAAAAGTGACTTAAATGTCCTCAGGCTCAATTTGTTCTTCTGTTAATCAGACAGAACAATCCTCCACCTTTTTTGAGAAACTAAATATTCCCATCAGGGTCAAGACAACCTGTACTGCATTGCAGAATGAAAAGTAACCTATGAGGAAATTATTTTTACCTTTTATACACTGCTTCATTTAATAGTCAATAAGCTAAACCTAAATCCTGTGATGAATTAGGCAATTTTCTGCCAAATGCTCTGCATTCCTGTGGGACGACTAGCAGAGTAATATGAAATCACCCCCTCTTCTTAAGGATTGGGGAAGTAGAAGTACAAGAAGTGGTATTATCCTGCAGATTCAGTAAGGAGGACAGTGTTTAAAATTACATTTGTCTGTCAGTAACAGGGACCCAGAAAACAGTAATCCAAATAAAGTAGAAATTTATTTCTCTGTCATGTAAGAGAAGTTGGAGATAGATAAGTCCAAGAGTGATATATATAGTAGTTCTGAAGTCGTCTGGATGGAATCAAGCTCCTTCCTACTTATAGTTCCTCTAAAACCCTGGATATAGTCTTTGTCCACTTGGTCTAAGACAGTTATCATGATTCCAGCCATCACATTCATTTCCAAGTAGGGTAGACAAAGAGAGTTGGAAAAGCATGCCTCTACATAACCAATCCACTTGCCTCCCATTGGCGAAAACAGAGATGGCCATTCTTAGCTGCAAGATGCCAGGAAACGTAGTCTTTAGTCAGGGGACAATGTCCCTAGCTAAAAGTCAAATTTACTTTGAGAAATTAAGTAAATTAGAGGGACAATTAAAACAAATATTTGGAGGGTAACTAGCAGTCTCTACTGCAGGGAGCATCAGAAAGACCATTAATAAATATTCATTGACATTTCCTTCAGGCAGGCTTCCTTTCCTGAGAGTTACCATCTTCTGCCTAGGATAAACCCAATTCCTAGCCAGTGGTTTTCAGATGTTAGCAGGCATCTGAGTCACGTGGAAGACTTATTAAGACACAGGCTGCTGAGACCCAGCCCCAGAATTTCTTATTCAGTAAGTCTGAAGTGGGGCCAGATAATTTGCATTTTAATAAGTTCCCAGGTGATGCTGATGCTGCTGGTCTGGTAACCATGCTTGAGAATTACCACTCTAGGCAAATGTACAAATCGGAAACAAATGGAAAAAGGGGGAAAGCAAGAAATAATGAATATTAATTATGGAGTAAGCAATAGAGAGGAGAAGTGATAAATAATAAGAACAGTAAGCCATGAAGATGGGAACACTATGCGTCAGCACCTCTAACCCACCTACTGAGCCTCAGAAGGGATCTAGTGTTCCAGGACACTCAAGCACATAACATAACCTAGATGCTGTTGCTCAAGAGATCCTGGGTATAATTGTGCCTTGACCTGTTCAACCTGTCTATTAAGCAGAGGCCACACTTTATTGCCCCAAATTGTTGAAATCTGATTTCTTCCTTATTTCTGATACATCATCTTCAGTCCCATTGGAATTGTGGGCCTATGACCTTCCTGGGATGTTTGACTCAAGTCTCTCCTGGAAAGGTAGAATGCTAACCCTGAAACAATCATCATCAGCTTCCCCCCTCCCAGAGTATCATGAAACCAGTCACCTGGGAGCTCCTACTTTCCTTGTCATCTCTTCAGAGCCTCCTAAATGTGACCATTTCCATTTGAGGGGCTGCCAGGGATACTAAGTCAGAAATTTCTAGCTCCTCATCAGGAAGGACAACAATATTCTCTGGTTGGGTGGGGCATCTTAGACCATCACTGGGGATTTGTTTTTCTACTTGTTTTGCATATTTTCTTCCCCAGAACATAATTTTACTCATGGCTACGTACACATACATTTGATGAGACCTTACTTTGCACGTGCTATTTGCATGTTCCCATTATTCATATATCCTCTCTTCTCCAGCCAGTGTGAGCACCTGAAGCCTCAGCATAGTGCCTGACATCTAGGCAATCTGTTAAGCATTGAATGTTTGACACAGAGCCTGGGTTTTTCTGCATGCTGTTTGTCAATGGGGCTTTTAGATTCTCGGCTAGCTGCCCTGTTAGAAGCTCCAGGCTATACTTCCACATTTGGGCACAACCAGTCTGTGGTCTCATTCACCCCCCTCCCTCATCTGAGAAAAGATAGTACTCAAAACACTGGACATAGAGGCGCCTGGGTGGCTCAGTCAGTTAAGGATCCAACTCTTGGTTTCAGCTCAGGTCATGATCTCAGGATCATGAGATAGAGCCCGACGACAGGCTTTGTGTTCAGTGGAGAGTCTGCTTGAGATTCTCTCTCCCTCTCCCTCTGCCATTCCCACTTGTGCGTTCTCTCTCTCTGTCTCTAAAATAAATAAATAAGTCTTAAAACAAACAAAGAAACAAAACACTGGGCATACAACTTCTGAAAGAGTGCCAGACCCTAATGCAGGCCTTTGACAAGGACAGAGATAAAAAGGGCAGAATGTAAATCCCTAAAGATTTTCTGCACAGGAGAGATAACAAGTGCCTACCTGCTACCAAAGGGACCCCAAAGGTAGCAGCAGCAATCCAAGGATTAATCCTGACCCATGGGTTTAGTGAGTGTTCCGTGAGAAGTTGGTTTACCCGGTGTTCTGTGTATGTGTATGTGTATGTATCTCTGCGTGTGTGTATGTGTTGCAAATAGAATATAGAATTAGATTCACCAACTTGATTCCCTCTGTGACTGATCTTGCTATGAATCATCAGCTCCCTCACAGTGCCACCATGTTGAAAACCCCCTTAGAAATGATTTATTGAGAGATCTTTGAGTGAGGTATAGGAAATCAGGAAAGGATTAATACTCTAAAAAAGTTACTTTTTCCTTATTCTTCTCTGTTACTCTACTTGGCATGAGAAACCTGAAGCTCAGCCAGAAAGCTAAAACATATGAGGTTTTAAAGTCACCCATACCTCAGGTACCAGGCTGTCTATGGAAAATAAAATTGATCTGTTGGAAAGACATGATGGGGCCTAGGAAGATAGTTCCCTGAGCTCTGTTCATCTGCCCTAATCAGCTGCATTTTTTTTCAGTCTCATTTAACTTTTCTTGCCACAGGGAAAAATGAGTGAGAACAATAAAAAGCAAAGGAATGATGAAGGGATAGAAGAAATTAAGGGGCTCCTGAGTGAATAGGTAATTTGATTCACTGTTTACATTGCTGGTGGAGATATTTAGACAGTTGACCTGTGGATGACCCTTTAAATTGAGATTTCAGAGAAAATTTTAAAACCAAATAAACTTGAGAGTAATGAAGACTATTTTGTAGACTCTAAACTAATCCAGGTGGTTAGACTAGGAAGGGTTGGGCAGGGGGTCATTACTGGGGAGGGATCTGAAAAGACAGTTTTCTTTTACCTGCTCAAAAGCTATTTGTCACAAGGAACCAAGAATTTATTGCAGCCTATTATGTGCAAAGAGTTAGGTTGGGCAATTAAAATATAGCTGGGAGAAGGTATAGAGCATCCAGGAAAATATTATGTCTTCGTATGTTCCAGGCACACACAATAATAATAATGTAAAATGTTAGAGGGGGAGAAATAAACACAAGATGTGGTATTCAAGAAAGATTTCACATAGTAGGTGAGACTCTGTTAGGGTCTTGTGTGATATGTGAAACTCGAATAGGCAGAAGGGAGGTGGTTGTTATTCCAGGAAAAGGAAAAGGCATGAGATTAGGTAAGAGAAGAGAGAAGGCACTAGAGATTACTGTGTTAATAGCTGCTTAGCAAAGTAATGAGCAGAATCCCATGGAGAATTTTTGGCAAAGATGGTAATGTAAATGAAGGTTCACAAAACCCCCTCCTATATACTGCCCCAAAAAAAGCCAAAAAGAAGCAAGTAGGGAAAAATACTTTATTAACTGCTGCACTGAGGAAATGATCCCTACTTTATATTACGAAGCCCTGAGAAATATGTGTTAGATACAATCTGGTCCAAATTGAGATGAGTCATCAGAGGCTGACAACCCACCCCCACTTCCCAAGAGAGCTATGAAGTGTTGTGGAAAGATGAAGAAATTCTATATAATAATTTTTTAAAGACTCTAATCCCCAATTTATTAAAACGAAGATTGAACTAACTAGCCATAGGCAAAAAAAGAAAAAAAAAAAAAAGTAAACACCCTGCTCTGATTATCTTTTCTGACTGAGGTCAAATGTACCCTGTAAACCCAACAGTTAGGTTAGAAGATTGCAGTCATGCCACATGCTTTTCTCTCTAACATGACTCCTAGGCTAATTCTGCAACATAGACAAACCTTCCTAATATGGAGACACAGAGTTTGAAACAGAAACTGCCCTGGGACTGTTGTTTGGCTACTACAGACTAAATTTGCACACCAAGCTCTTTAGCTGCCCATGGTCTGATCTCCTCTCCCACAGACTACTGAACAGCTGAACCTAACATTTCAATCCATCATATAGGACTTCAGACAAAATTTAAAGGGAAGGTCAAAGTGCAGTACAAGTAAACTGAAAATGGAAACAAGAAAAACTTATGTCATTTGGGCAAATAGCAAGGCCAGAAAGAGTTTTGTGATGTTAACAAATGACAACCAGGAAAGTAAATCAAATGAGCAAACACATGTAAGACCCATGTAAAAATCCTGCAATGATAAATGCACATCCCCAAAATGAAAATGAATAGAAGTCATAAACTTTAAATGAAATATATCCTCCAGAATGAAATTTAATAAAAAGATGTAAGAAAAATATAGACTGCATCACATGTTCAAGGAAATTAAACTATGTAACAAATTAAAAGACAGGGATAATCAGCAGCCTGAGTTTTTTAAAGAGAGAGTTACTAGAAATAATAACATAGAATATGATAATACTATTGCATTTACATGGCATAAGATCCAGGAAAGGTAAGAATTAATAAAACAGCAATGGAATCAGAGATATGGAAGGTAAGCCTGCTAAAACAAACAAATAAAAACAAAAAACCACCTAAACTATAGAGGAAAATCATAAAACACTAAAAAAAAAACAGTAATATATATGGAGAATAGACAGAAAATAATCATGCAAGTGATAAATGAGCTTGAAGAAGAAATGGGACAAAGACATAACAGAAGAAAACATTCCTGGAGTTCATGAAGATTTCAATCTACAGACTGAAAGAATTTACCACAATTTATTGAAATTATCAGTAAGCTTCAAGACATAGCCTAAAGAATCTTTTGCATTTCAAAAATAAATAAAGGAATGCTACAAGGAGCCAGGCAAAAATAACTTACAAAGGAAAACAATCAGACTGACCTCAAAGCAAAACCTCAAAAACAAAATATTCCAGAAGGAGATGGCACAATATCTGTAGAGTTTTAAAGGGGTGGGAGAATGGAAACCAAGAATTTTTACATGTAGCCAAATTTCTATTCATGTGTTTTGACAAAAACTCAGAGACTAAAGTATAGCATAGCACTTCCTGAAAAAGCTTCTTGAGGATAGAATCTAACCAACTAAGAGATTAATCAAAATCAAGAGGTCATGAATAAAGAATATTTGGGAAAAACTAATGTTGGACACCTAACATATGGAAACACAGAGTTGGGCCCAAGTAATTTTGCTAAGTCTGTTGAAGGAAAAGATCATAGGTATCTAATTCTTCAAAGACAAGATATGCAGTAGAGAAAATAAGAACTAGAATATAATTTAATAATTTAATGTAGTAATAATAATTTTACTAAGAGAACCACACAGGAATATAACAACAAAACCCAGGCAGTGAAGTCTAAATGACCAAATTTCTATATCTTTAATAGGAAAACAAATCAATGTTATTTACTTTCTTAATTTCATTAAGTGATAATTATAAGTTTGGGCACATTAGTTAAACACAGCATATATTCCCAACCAGAAGAAACAGCATACAGTTCTCAAAAAAATGACCCGACAAGGATCATGAACATATGGCAAAAGATATACACACAAGTGCAAACCATGGGTAACAGGAAAAGATATTTTTTTAAATAGAAAGGATGGAAAGAAGGAAGGAAGGAAGAAGAGAAGAAAGAAAGAAATAGCATAACATAAAAAAGAAAAACTATAACAAACAGAAACATGAGATAACATAATAATTTCATATATGTATTTTATAATCCTAAATGTAAACTGATAACTTACCTATTTAAGGAAAAACTCCCAGATTGGGGTTAAAAAAAACATAACTTCAGTCCACAAAAAAACATACCTAGAAACCAGGTACTCATTAAGGCCAAAACTAAAATGATGTGCAAATACATAGCTGATAAGTGAAAAGTGAAATAAAACCATGTACAACTAAAACAGAAGAAGCCAGAGGTTCAAGAGTTATGTCTTGCAAAGTAGAATTCAAAATTCAAGGATTAAATAGGACAAAGAGAGTCCTATTTTAATGATGAAGACATAACACACAATAAATGTGTATCAATCTGTATATCAGTCAACCTGTATGCATCAAGAGAATAAAATTAAGCTACATAAAATAAAAATCTGTTTAAAATGCAATGAAAATTTTACTGAAACTCACTGGGAGTAGGACACATTAACACTATTTCATGTCAAATATGAAAAGCCTTCAAAGTTTTCAATAGAATATGCCTATTCTGAATGATATAATCAATAAAGTTATGTATATTATTTCAAATTCTATATATCAAACTTCACAGCTAATAATAAAATATATCCACCTTTTATGTGAAATGCTACATTTATTTAAAAAGTTGATCATATAAAATGTGAAGAAAATTTAAGTAAATGCCAAAGAACTCCACACTGTCTTTGACCACAAGGCTCTAAGAAGAGAAATAAATAACAGGAGTACAAATAATTCACAAATTGAAATATTTTAACTCCAATAAAAATCTCAGGTCAAAGAGAATGTCAACATCTTAATTAGAACATTAAACAACTTCACATTCAAACTTAGTAAATGCACACAAAATTGTACTCAAAGGAAGATTTATAGCCTGAAACAACATCATCACTTAACAAAACCAATATAAATAATTAGTATTTTATTCAAAAAGTTGGAAGAATGAGTAAACAAATCTCAAGGAAGTATATGAAATAAATTCACATGGATAAAACCAAAACTCAATGAATTAGGGCTTTGTAAAATCTATACAGCAAAATAGATGGATCTACTAACTTGTCTATCAAGAAATAAAACACATGTATACAATAGCAGAGAAGATAAAGGGGGTATATTCACAGATTTCATGGAAATTAGAAGACTTTTTTAAAAACCTTTCATTTGATATTACACTAGTAAAATTGAAAAATGGATGAAAATAAAGATTTTACTGAAAAATGTAAATTACACAAATTAGCTCAAAACGTAAGAACATTTAAATTGATTAATAACTACTGGGGAGAAAAATCAAGAGTACTGAAAAAACAAAAATAACACACACACACGCCCTCAAAAAAAGACTGAGCTCAGATGGTTCCAAATGTGATTCATAGGAGCTCAGTAGTTTTTGAATGAAATAACTAATTCTGAAAAAAAAAATGAGGATTCTTTCTAATGTTTTCCTGAGGCTGTAGCCCTGGGAATAGCCTGGACTCATGGCCAGCTAAATCAGAAATAAATTTTAAAACCTTTATTTTTCTAGGCAGCATCAGGAGCCATGAGAAGGTGGACAGTTAAATAAAACATCAGTTCACACCTATTAAAAGCAGTAGAGGCAGGTTCCATGCCAAATTGGCTTGGAGAAATAAGGTGGCAGGTATGCTTTTAATGAAGATCATTTCTCCACCTTCCTGTTTTAATTTGATTTCCCTGGCAGAGTTGTGCTTCTCTGGCTTGGAGGAAATCTGCTTAACTACCACCATCTCACTCGGGAGCCAGACAGAACTGGATTCCTTCAGCCCTGTTGCAGTTTGGCTTTTGACTTCCACAGGGATAACAGCGTTGCCTCCACCAAAGCTCTGGAGAGCGTCCAGCAGGAAAGGAGACCCTGCCGCATTTGGCCAGGACAAGCCACACAATGTCAGTGGCAGAAGCTTTGCCCACTTTGAGCTAAATTATGAACTAAATTCCTCTTCCCAGATTTGTGGCAGCTATATAGACTCTCTTTGTAAACCCAAAGTGCCCTTCGAACCAAGGGCACAGCTAAGGCCTACAGCCTCTTTAGTTTAGAGCAGGTTGGGTTGCATCCTTAGCCTCTAGGGCTCTCCATATATAACCACGGTTTCATTATAGATTACATGAAAATTTCACATCCACTTCATTGCTTTCCAAGTAGGTTCAAAAGTATATCAGCTTGCAGATTGTCCCACAAGGCTATCAGCCTGCATTTTGTCCCACCAGGCTTTAATCCAGGCAGACAATGTTTGCTAGGCATGTCTATGTTTGTTTCCTATTGCTGTTGTAGCAAATTGCCACACAGTTAATGACTTAAAACAACACAATTTTTTTTTTTTATCTTACACTTCAGGAGGTCAGAAGTCCAAAATGGACCTTATGGACTGAAACTAAGGTGTTAGCAGAGCTGCATTCCTTCCGGGTCTAGAAAATCTGTTTCCTTGCCTTTCCTACCTGTTAGAGGCACCTGTATCCCTGGCTCCTAGCCTTTTACCTCCATCTTTAAAGCTCTTCACTTCTACTTCTTTGTCACATCTTCTCTCCTGACTTCATCCCCTTGCCTCCCTCTTAGACAGACCCTTGCGACTACATGGAGCCCACACAGAGAAGCCAGGATAATCTCACCATCTCTAGATCTTTAACATAATCATATCCACAAAGACCTTCTGCCATGTGAGGTAATATACCCAGCAGTTCCAGGGAAGAGGACAAGGACATCAGAGGCGGCCACCCTTCTGTCTACTGCAATGTCCTCAGTTGGTAGCCCCCTTGGCCAATATAATCCAACCAGGTAATGCTGCCACAAAGTTGTCTGTGATGAAGATCCAGGGAAAGAACAAGAGGTGGAGCAAATACTAAGATGTCAGTGAAGAGAGAGGACGTCTTGTGTGGAAGTGCTGAGATGAGCCATCACCAGAAGAAGGGCCAGTGAACTGAACTGAAGGATGATGGAGAAGTTTGCTTCCTTGGGTCCCAGATGGAGTTTGATGGGCAGTAAGTCCGTTAAGGTTATGAAATGCCAGTACTTCCATCGCACTCTTTGGAGAGGCATCCCCAGCCATACAAACAACAAATAAATGGCTCTTGAGAGAGAAAGAAGTCAGAGTTTATCTTTGGAGCCACCCCCTTTACTCCCATCTACACCCTTCCTCAACCCCCAGAGAAATCAGTCTTTATCCCTCAGAATACACTGGAGATGACTGGGTCAGGGTATCACCCAGTCCTTCCTTCTGGAAGAAGCCTCATCAATTCCTCTAATCCACAGGAAGAGGACGTGTTCTAATTTCCTCAGTTAAAACTCAGAATCCCTTTCTTGCTGAAGCAATGTTCATAATGAATGTAAGTTACAGATGGAAAGGACTTGACTGGAAAGGACTTCAGAAAGCATCCAGTCCAACCTTCCTCAAAAAGCCAGCTGGTAGGGCAAGGCTGGATGCTCCCAGCTACACCAAAGTGCACGAAACCCCTATTCTGCCTTATTCTCCTGGGTTTTTAAAAAAAATATTTATTTTTAGCCTAGTTCAAGGCCATTTGAAATCTACCAATCATTCAACAAATATTTACTGGGCCAAGCACACTCTTATTCACAACTTTAAGAGGACATGGCCAAGAAGAATGCATTTCTCCCACTAATAAATTCAGGCAGGCCGAGCAAGTCCCTTAGTGAGTTGCCCTTCCCCCCATGCCCCAGTGCTATTACACTGCTCCTCCTAATTGCTAATTGAGATTGACAGTTCCCTCCTCGGTCATCATTTGATGACCCATGAAATTCTATATCCCATGAAATCTTCTTTCTCCATATTTGCTTACCAACGCCTACATCCATTCAATCCTCAATCCCAGCTTTGAAGTTTTTCATATCTAAGCTCAGAGTTCAGAATAAGAATGGGCAATGAAAACTAATGTATACCTGAACTACAGCCTTCTCACTATCAAGGACTCACATGCCATAAGACCAAGAACCATGCTACTGCATATACAGAGGAGAAAAAGTCCAGCATGAGCTCATGTTTGGAGAATGTTTCCATGGCTTCATGGAGCTTATAGTCCAGTTTAAGAGGTACAAATTACATAATCATGCAAATTAATACATATGGTAATTCGATATTTTCATAAGTGCTATGAATAAAACATGTGGTATGAGGTAGACGAATAGGCAGGCACCATGGTTTTTATTGGAGTATCCGGAATGGCCACACTGATAGTTGAGAAATGAATGTTGAATAGGGCTTGACCAAAAACCAACCGAGAGGAGAGGAGCATTCCTGAAAGAAGAAGTCAGTGCATATGTGAGGATCATATGGTAGGAAAGAGCTTAGGTGTTTAAAGACCTGAACAAGGACCATTGTGATCCCAGTAATGCATCTGTCAACCCTCTCATATTTCCTCTCAGAAGAGAGTTCATTTATGTTTCTCATCCCCATAGGAAAGACTGTTCTCTGCAGAGTTCCAAATAAACAGACTGTTTGTATAAGCATATAACCATTCCTTTTTCATAATCTGCTTTCCTGGTTCATAAGCTCCATGGTCCCACATGAACTTGCCTTCAGAGGCGAAAGGCTCTTATCCATTAGCATGAAAGACAGAAAACCACCATCAGTCCTCGTCCAGATCAAAATTTCACCCCACTGCACTAGGGAATGAAACACCAGCCCTCACTCAGATGGGGGTTTGCATCACTCTTCCCCTGGATGGTCCCCTTTATTTTCTGAAGGTTAGGAACTGTGGGACAGAGCACACGGGGAGAACTGATTCAAGGGCAGAGTTAGCCAAAGCCAAGATAGGTAAGCCTCTAGGATAGAAAGTGGAGGACAAGGGGAAAAAAAGCTATTATCAGTTATGTGTAAGTCTCTTTCCACCTGTTTACCTCCTGGACAATTAAATCCTAGAGAGCTTGCATGTCCACTTTGATTCTCGTATGGAGATCAAAGGGCCTAACAGTGGGAATGAATAGGTAACTTATTCAAGTTCTCAGTTTGTAAATGATTATGATTTTGAACCCAGCCCTGTTTCCAAAGTTTTTGCTCTTTCCATCACATTAAATACAGTGGATCCCATCCACACCAACTCATTATGCCCAAATCAGACTCGTTTCTGCTCCCTGACAGTTCCTGGCATGGATACTCTCTTAAGGTGGGGACAGCATATCAGGAAAGATGCTTCTGGGCTTTGGGAGGTTTATGCATCAGAGAGCTGTCAGGACTGGATGTTTAGGGAAAATTTTCCAACTTAATGTGGGGTTTCGCTGATGAACATCCAGTGACTCTGACACTTGAAGATAGGGGATGGAAGTTGTCAGACAGCAATCAAGGTCACTGGCTGAGCAGGCAAGCTCCACTTCCCACAGGAACAAGGGTTCAGTCATTTTGTCAACACACAGTGATGGTCCTATGTTCAGCAGGGCTCTGGGGTGAGGTGCACCTGCAGACACTCCCTAGACCTTCACTCCAGTGGACAAGATGCTCCCAGAGAAACACGAGGTCTGGCTTTCACTGGCTACAGAGAAAGGGATTTGTTATATACAGCCTCGGGCAGGGCTGCATGGGCAGTGACCTGGGACCAACTGGGACCGACATCTGTATTTAAAATCAGGCATGTCCTTTTTGTTTCCTCATGCATAGGGCTCTATTTTCTAATCCAGGTGCTGCTGCTCAGATATTGTGAGGGATACCCCTCAGCAAAGAGCAAAAGAGTCGCACGCAGCAAAGGTACCTGCCCAGGAATGTGGGAAGGAGGGCAAACCAAGAGTAGCACAGAGCTGGATCCATTATCCCCATTCTGAAATGGTTGGGAAATCCTGAAGACTCCTCAGAGGATGAAGGCCATTTCATGTCAAATCTCTTTCTCTTCTCATCCTCCAAATTTGAAAAATAGATGTCCATTCTATCAAGGCACTTTGTTTATACTTCGGAACATTCTGTGATGGTGGAGATGTTCCACACCTGCGCTGTCACGTATGGCAGCCACTTAGCCACACATGGCGCTTGAACACATGAAATGCAACTAATGTGACTGAGGGGATGATTTTTTAATTTTGTTTCATTTTAATTAATTGAAATATAAATGCGAATAACCACATATGGTGAGTGGCCACTGTCCTGCACAGCACACTTCTAGATATCCAAGGTGCATAAGAACAGCCACCATGATTTCTTCCTTCTTCCATTCCCAGTGCTATCACACTGCCTGGTGCATATTTTGCACTAAATCAATATTTCCTATTTGACTGAATGAAGAGAGGAAAAAAAGGAAGAATTAAACGATCCCACTGTGCTAACATGGAAAGGGGCAACAATTCCTTGCTAGCATTCTGTCTTTACCTCTCACTAGTTGTGTGAATTTTAGCAAGCTATCATTTAAAAACAGCAAAATAATAATAATAATAATAATAATTGCTGACGTATATTAAATGCTCATTTTGTGAAATCCTTTATGAATGTTAGTTTGTTTAATGGAATAAGCCCATTTTTCAGTTGAGGAAATCGAGACTAATGAGAGGTTAAGTCAGTGGTTTCAAATGAAAGTCATGACCCATCACTAGGAATGAAGTCAATGACATTGATTCCACCAGCCTAAATGCATACAGCATCTATATACATATACACACATGCATGTATATATACTCATACACATACACATATATATGTGTATTAAGTACATACACAGTATGTTTATATATGTACGTGTGTATGCATATTCAAAAGTGTTTGAGGGTAGCCTGGGTGGCCCAGTTGGTTAAGCATCTGACTCTTGGTTTCAGCTCAGGTCATGATCTCAGGGTGGGGAGATCGAGCCCCGCATCAGGCTCCAAGCTCAGTGTAGAGTCTGTTTAAGATTCTCTCTCCCTCAGTCCCTGCCCCCCTCTAAAATAAATAAATAAATCTTAAAAAAAAGTGTTGAAAGCTGCTAGATTAAGTAGCTTTATCAAGGCTATTCAACTAACTAATGGTGATTTGGGATTTGCACCCAGTCTATCTGATTCCAAGTCTTATACCTTAACTGATATACGCTACATCTTCCTCTGGTATGTAAGAAATGTGTCTAAATTTTAAACAACTGACTTACACATAAATCTAAGAACCTCACCCATCCATTAGGTATAGAATATGTACGTGTGTACACACGTACACTTGCTTTGAGTAATGCCTAATATCTTTTAGATTTAGTCTATTGTTTCTGGCTATGCACCAAGGAAAATTGATCCTAATTTAAATATCTCTAAATCATGCTAAAGGATTCCACTTTGGCAGATATTGCTAGGGCTCAGCATTATATGTATTTCTCTCTTTCCTACTGGGTACAGTGCTGGGCTACATTTCCCATTTGCCTTAAAGTTAAGTGAGGCCATGTGCTTGAATTCTGGCCTATGAGGTGTAGGTAAAAGTGATGTACACCATCTCTAGGACTGACCTCTACAACCTCCCATGTAGTCCTCTAGACTTTCCTTTCAATCATCAACAGGCTGGATGCATCGAATGAAGCAGAGGATTCTGAAGCCTAAGGGGAAGGCAGAGTCACAGGTTGGAAGGAGTTGCAGCCACCTGCCTTCTCTCCCCATCCTGCTTCAGACTGTGACACGAGAAAGAAATATTCTGTTCTATTATGCCAACAGAAATTTGTTGTTTGTTACAGCAGTTATCCTGTCCTGATTAATATACCACTTTAGTTGGCAGGACGCAAAAAAGAAAACAAATCTGGGATGTGTCCTTTGGTTCCCATGCCCTCTCCACTGTCATGCATAAAGGAAGGTGATGGAACCAACCATGAGCTCCTGGGGTCACAGTGGGTGAGACATCTATATCCCATGGCTTATCCCAATTCTGTGGGTATCAGAAGAGGAGGACAATGGGTATTCAGTCATTTTAATAACATGAACTTCAATCTGTACAGCGCTTTGTAATTTCAAAAAGGGCTTTCTCAATACACGATTTTATGTGATTAAATTGAACAGGGATGAGAATCCCCATTTTACTGAAAAGAATCTGAGGATCAAATATAGTGATACTTACTTGTAATCTCACACACACATTAAAAGCAAGGATATGGGGGGGCGGAGCAAGATGGCGGAGGAGTAGGAGACCTAGATTTCGTCTGGTCTCAGGAATTCAGCTGAATAGGGATCAAAACCATTCTGAACACCTACGAACTCAACAGGAGATCGAACAGGAGAGTAGCAACAACTCTCTGAACAGAGAAGCGACCACTTACTGGAAGGTAGGGCGTGCGGAGAAGTGAATCCGAGGCGATATTCGGGAGGATAGACAGCGGGGGAGGGGCCTCCGCCAGCCGCTTCTGGCAAGTGCTAGAGCCGCGGAGCACAAAGTCGGACCTTTTAGAAGTTGGCTCGGCGGAGGGACGTCGCTCCAGTGGCTAAGCGGGGGGTGGAATCCTCCCGGGACAGTGTGGTCTCAGGACCCTCGGGGTCACAGAGAGACCAGGGGTGCCTGAGTGCGCCAGAGCTCCCAGGTATCAGAGCGGGGAAGCCGGCTGCAGAGACGGAGCAGAGTCGCGGGCTCTCAGCTCGGGGTTGCCATAAACTGTGATCTGCGGCCCAGTCAGGGCACGGCTCCTCCAGCAGGGACCCAACAAGCAGCAGATCCGGGGATCCGGTGCAGGAATGCACTGCAGGGATCTGCTGGGCTTGGAGACTCCGCGCGGGGTCGGGTGCCAGAGATAGCAACGCTCGGTCACAGGCCGGGTGAGCACGGAGTGCGGCCGGAGACCGGGGACACGGAAGTGACTGCTTTTCTCTGGGGGCGCACTGAGGAGCAGGGCCCCGAGTTCTCAGCTCCTTCAAGTGGAGATTGGGAGGCCACCATTTCTGCCCTGGGCCTCCAAAGCTGTACCGAGAGCTTGCAGGGAACAAAAGCTCCTGAGAGCAAACCGGAGCAGCTTCCTTAGCCCAGACCGACAAGGGCGGGGCAATTCTGCCTCCGGCAAAGACATTTGGAAACCACAGCAACAGGCCCCTCCCCCAGAAGATCAGCACAAACAGCCAGCAAGCCAAGACAAAGTTGATCGATCAAGGAGAACGGGAGAACTCCAGCGCTAGGGGAATACTGCACATAGATTCATGGCTTTTTTTTTTTTTTTTTACCATGATTCATTATTTCATCAAAGTTAATTTTTGTTGACTATTTTTTTTTATTTTTCTTTTTCCCCTTTTCAACCAACATCTTATCAATCCCCTTTTTAAAAAAAAAAAAACATTTTTTATTTTTCATTTTTAGAGTCATATTTTATCCCTTCATAGTAGTTACCCTTATTTTTGGCATATATATATATAAGTTGTTCTCTCTTTAAAATTTTGAGGTACAGTTTCTTCTAACAGATCAAAATATACCCTAAATCACTAGTGTATGGCTTTGTTCTAGTCTCCTGCCTGATCACATTCTCTCCCTTTTTCTTTTTTTTTTCTTAAATCTTCTTTCCTTTTTCAAACAACTTATCTTACCAAGTCCTTTTATAAAATCTTTTATAATTTTCATCTTTACAGTCATCTTCCATCCCTTCATTGTATCAACCCTTATTTTGTACATATATGTCTTTCTTCCTTTAAAATTTTAGGAGGCACTTTTTTCTAACAGACCAAAATATGCCCAAAATCTAGTGTGTGGCATTGATCTATGCACTAGCCTGATCATATTTGATCATATTCTGCTTTTTTTGTATTGTTTTGTTTTTGTTTTTATCTTTTTTTTTCTTTTTTTTTTTCTCTTTCTTTTTTCTTTCTTTCCCTTTCTTTTCCCCTGGTTTCAGGTCTTTTCTGATTTGTATACAGTATATTTGCTGGGGACGTTGTAAACCTGTTAGCATTTTGTTCTCTCATTCATCTATTCTCCTCTGGACAAAATGACAAGACGAAAGAAATCACCTCAGCAAAAAGAACAAGAGGTAGTACCGTCAGCCAGGGACCTACTCAATACGGACATTAGTACGATGTCGGACCTAGAGTTCAGAATCATGACTTTAAAGATACTAGCTGGGCTTGAAAAAAGCGTGGAAGTTATTAGAGAAACCCTTTCTGGAGAAATAAAAGAACTAAAATCTAACCAAATCGAAATCAAAAAGGCTATTGATGAGGTGCAATCAAAAATGGGGGCACTAAATGCTAGGATAAATGAGGCAGAAGAGAGAATCAGCGATATAGAAGACCAAATGATGGAAAATAAAGAGGCTGAGAAAAAGAGAGAGAAACAACTACAGGATCACGAGGGCAGAATTCGAGAGATAAGTGATACGATAAGACGAAACAACATAAGAATAATTGGGATCCCAGAAGAAGAAGAGAGAGAGAGAGGGGCAGAAGGTATATTGGAGCAAATTATAGCAGAGAACTTCCCTAATGTGAGGAAGGAAACAGGCATTAAAATCCAGGAGGCACAGAGAACCCCTCTCAAAATCAATAATAATAGGTCAACACCCCGACATCTAATAGTAAAACTTACGAGTCTCAGAGACAAAGAGAAAATCCTGAAAGCAGCTCGGGAGAAGAGATATGTAACCTACAATGGTAGAAACATTAGATTGGCAACAGACCTATCCACAGAGACCTGGCAGGCCAGAAAGGACTGGCAAGATATCTTCAGAGCACTAAACGAGAAAAATATGCAGCCAAGAATACTATATCCAGCTAGGCTATCATTGAAAATAGAAGGAGAGATAAAAAGCTTCCAGAACAAACAAAAACTAAAGGAATTTGCAAACACGAAACCAGCCCTCCAAGAAATATTGAGAGGGGTCCTCTAAGCAAAGAGAGAACCTAAAAGCAGCAAAGAGCAGAAACGAACACAGACAACAGACAGTTAACAGTCACCTTACAGGTAATACAATGGCACTAAATTCATACCTTTCAATAGTTACCCTGAATGTAAATGGACTAAATGCCCCAATCAAAAGACACAGGCTATCAGATTGGATTAAAAAACAAGACCCATCCATATGCTGTCTGCAAGAGACTCATTTTACACCCAAAGACACCCCCAGATTGAAAGTGAGGGGGTGGAAAACCATTTACCATGCTAATGGACACCAAAAGAAAGCTGGGGTGGCAATCCTTATATCAGACAAACTAGATTTTAAAACAAAGACTGTAATAAGAGATGAGGAAGGACACTATATCCTACTTAAAGGGTCTATCCAACAAGAAGATCTAACAATTGTAAATATCTATGCCCCGAACATGGGAGCAGCCAATTATATAAGGTGATTAATAACAAAAGCAAAGAAACACATTGACAACAATACAATAATAGTGGGGGACTTTAACACCCCCCCTGACTGAAATGGACAGATCATTTAAGCAAAAGATCAACAAGGAAATAAAGACTTTAAATGACACACTGGACCAAATGGACTTCACGGACATATTCAGAACATTCCATCCCAAAGCAATGGAATACACATTCTTCTCTAGTGCCCATGGAACATTCTCCAGAATTGATCACATCCTAGGTCACAAATCAGGTCTCAATCCATACCAAAAGATTGGGATCATTCCCTGCATATTTTCAGACCACAATGCTTTGAAACTAGAACTCAACCACAAGAGGAAAGTCGGAAAGAACTCAAATACATGGAGGCTAAAGAGCATCCTACTAAAGAATGAATGGGTCAACCAAGAAATTAAAGAAGAATTTAAAAAATTCATGGAAACCAATGAAAATGAAAACACAACTGTTCAAAATCTTTGGGATACAGCAAAGGCAGTCCTGAGAGGAAAGTATATAGCAATACAAGCCTTTCTCAAGAAACAAGAAAGGTCTGAAATACACAACCTAACCCTACACCTAAAGGAGCTGGAGAAAGAACAGCAAATAAAGCCTAAACCTAGCAGGAGAAGAGAAATCATTAAGATCAGAGCAGAAATCAATGAACTAGAAACCAAAAGAACAGTAGAACAGATCAACGAAACTAGGAGCTGGTTCTATGAAAGAATTAACAAGATTGATAAACCCCTGGCCAGACTGATCAAAAAGAAAAGAGAAATGACCCAAATCAACAAAATCATGAATGAAAGAGGAGAGATCACAACCAACACCAAAGAAATACAAACAATTATAAGAACATATTATGAGCAACTCTATGCCAGCAAATTAGATAACCTGGAAGAAATGGGTGCATTCCTAGGGATGTATCAACTACCAAAATTGAACCAGGAAGAAATAGAAAACCTGAACAGACCTATAACCACTAAGGAAATTGAAACAGTCATCAAAAATCTCCCAAGAAACAAAAGCCCAGGGCCAGATGGCTTCCCAGGGGAATTCTATCAGACATTTCAAGAAGAATTAATACCTATTCTCCTGAAACTGTTCCAAAAAATAGAAATGGAAGGGAAACTTCCAAACTCATTTTATGAGGCCAGCATTACCTTGATCCCAAAACCAGACAAAGACCCCATCAAAAAAGAGAATTACAGACCAATATCCTTGATGAACATGGATGCAAAAATTCTCACCAAAATACTAGCCAATAGGATCCAACAGTACATTAAAAGTATTATTCACCATGACCAAGTGGGATTTATCCCTGGGCTGCAAGGCTGGTTCAACATTGGCAAATCAATCAATGTGATACAATACTTTAACAAAAGAAAGAACAAGAATCATATGATCCTCTCAATAGATGCAGAAAAAGCATTTGACAAAGTACAGCATCCTTTCTTGATCAAAACTCTTCAGAGTATAGGGATAGAGGGTACATACCTCAATATCATAAAAGCCATCTATGAAAAACCTACAGCGAATATCATTCTCAATGGGGAAAAGCTGAGAGCTTTTCCCCTAAGGTCAGGAACGCGGCAGGGATGTCCACTCTCACCACTGCTATTCAACATAGTATTAGAAGTCCTAGCCACAGCAATCAGACAACAAAAAGAAATCAAAGGCATCCAAATCGGCAAAGAGGAAGTCAAACTCTCACTCTTTGCAGATGATATGATACTGTATGTGGAAAACCCAAAAGACTCCACCCCAAAACTGCTAGAACTCATACAGGAATTCAGTAAAGTGGCAGGATATAAAATCAATGCACAGAAATCAGTGGCATTCCTATACACCAACAACAAGACAGAAGAGAGACAAATCAAGGAGTCGATCCCATTTACAATTGCACCCAAAACCATAAGATACCTAGGAATAAATTTAACCAAAGAGGCAAAGGATCTGTACTCAGAAAACTATAAAATACTCATGAAAGAAATTGAAGAAGACACAAAGATATGGGAAAACGTTCCATGCTCATGGATTGGAAGAACAAACATTGTGAAGATGTCAATGCTACCCAGAGCAATCTGCACATTCAGTGCAATCCCCATCAAAATACCATCCACCTTTTTTCAAAGAAATGGAACAAATAATCCTAAAATTTGTATGGAACCAGAAGAGACCCAGAATAGCCAGAGGAATACTGAAAAAGAAAAGCAAAGCTGGCGGCATCACAATTCCGGACTTCCAGCTCTATTACAAAGCTGTCATCATCAAGACAGTATGGTACTGGCACAAAAACAGATACATAGATCAATGGAACAGAATCGAGAGCCCAGAAATGGACCCTCAACTCTATGGTCAACTTATTTTTGACAAAGCAGGAAAGAATGTCCAATGGCAAAAAGACAGTCTCTTCAACAAATGGTGTTGGGAAAATTGGACAGCCACATGCAGAAGAATGAAACTGGACCATTTCCTTACACCACACACAAAAATAGACTCCAAATGGTTGAAAGACCTAAACGTGAGACAGGAGTCCATCCAAATCCTAAAGGAGAACACAGGTAGCAACCTTTCGACCTTAGCCGCAGCAACTTCTTCCTAGAAACATCGCCAAAGGCACGGGAAGCCAGGGCAAAAATGAACTATTGGGATTTCATAAGATAAAAAGCTTTTGCACAGCAAAAGAAACAGTCCACAAAACCAAAAGACAACCGACAGAATGGGAGAAAATATTTCCAAATGACATATCAGATAAAGGGCTAGTATCCAAAATCTATAAAGAACTTATCAAACTCAACACCCAAAGAACAAATAATCCAATCAAGAAATGGGCAGAAGACATGAACAGACATTTCTCCAAAGAAGACATCCAAATGGCCAACAGGCACATGAAAAAGTGCTCAACATCGCTCGGCATCAGGGAAATCCAAATCAAAACCTCAATGAGATACCACCTCACACCCGTCAGAATGGCTAAAATTAACAAGTCAGGAAACCACAGATGTTGGCGGGGATGTGGAGAAAGGGGAACCCTCCTACACTGTTGGTGGGAATGCAAGCTGGTGCAGCCACTCTGGAAAACAGTATGGAGGTTCCTCAAACAGTTGAAATTAGAGCTACCGTTCGATCCAGCAATTGCACTACTGGGTATTTACCCCAAAGATACAAATGTAGGGACCCAAAGGGGTACGTGTACCCCAATGTTTATAGCAGCAATGTCCACAATAGCCAAACTGTGGAAAGAGCCAAGATGCCCATCGACAGATGAATGGATAAAGAAGAAGTGGTATATATACACAATGGAATATTATGCAGCCATCAAAAGGAATGAGATCTTGCCATTTGCAACGTCGTGGATGGAACTGGAGGGTGTTATGCTGAGTGAAATAAGTCAATCAGAGAAAGACATGTATCACATGACCTCACTGATATGAGGAATTCTTAATCTCAGGAAACAAACTGAATGTTACTGGAGTGGTTGGGGGTGGGAGGGATGGGGTGGCTGGGTGATAGACATTGGGGAGGGTATGTGCTACGGTGAGCGCTGTGAATTGTGCAAGACTGTTGAATCACAGATCTGTACTTCTGAAACAAATAATGCAACATATGTTAAGAAAAAAGAAAAAGAAGAAGATAACAGGAGAGGAAGAAAAGGGGAGTATGTCAGAGGGGGAGACGAACCATGAGAGATGATGGACTCTGAAAAACAAACTGAGGGTTCTAGAGGGGAGGGGGGTAGGGGGATGGGTTAGCCTGGTGATGGGTATTGAGGAGGGCACGTTCTGCATGGAGCACTGGGTGTTATGAACAAACAATGAATCATGGAACACTGCATCAAAAACTAATGATGTAATATATGGTGATTAACATAAAAATAAAAAAATTTAAAAAAAAAAAAAAGCAAGGATATGATCCACATCCATGTCTGCAAACTCCAAATCGAATGACTTACTGAGGAGAAAGTGGGTGAGAGACAACAGGCATCCCAAAGCCAAGGTTGAAATACAACAGCTGATTGATGAGAAAGATAAACAGACTAAGAGAGTGAGGGTGGCTACCACTATCAGGCACACATGTGCTCCATTGCCTCTTGGAAGAGAAGATCATAAATCATTCAGCAATGTGGCTCAAGAAGGAGCAGACATGCCACGCAACAAGGACTGATGGTGTGAGGTGGGGATAATGCAAGAAGCAAAGGTGGTCTAGTGGGCTGAATGGTGGCCCCACAGCTTCCTCATCCTTGGAACCTGAGAATATTTCCTTGTATGGCAAAAGCTGTGATTACATTAAGGATCTTTAGAGGAGAAGCATTTCCTGTTTTGGGGGAGAATGGACCCTACATGCGATCAGAGGTATCCTCATAGGTGAGAGGCAGAGGGAGTTCTGAGACGGATGCACAGAGGAGAGGGTGAAGATGGAGCAAAGAGGGATGCTGCACAAGCTAAGGACTGCCGGCGGCCACCAGGAGCCAGAAGAGGCAAGGAAGAACTTCTCTTCTAGAGCATCTGGAGGAAGTACGGCCTACCGACACCCTGGTTTCAGAGTTCTGACCTTTAGAACTGCAAAAGAATAAATTTCTATTTAGGCTTTAAGCCACCAAGCTTGTAGTAAATTTTACAGCGGCTCTGGGGAAGTCATACAGATGGGTTATATTACTATGTCAGTCACATACCAGAAGTCTACAGAGAGGGAAGCCCTGGATGTTCTAATCCTTGCCGGAATCCAGAATGTGGATTTCGTGAGAGCATCCGATATGCAAGACCAAAAGATGTTAGATTTAAGCTAATTGGCTCAGAAAATAATTCCAAATTGTGTTGTACTTTGACATTAGAATGAAAGCAGAGCATGGGAACTAAAATTTGGGGTACTTTGGAAGCTGAGACAGTTCATAGACCAGTGAATAACTGGTTATAAACACAATGTAATTATGATCTCTACACCCCCCTTCGAAGGCACACCCCCTTTGATATCCTCTCCTGTAGCCAGGGGAGAAATCCAGGGACTAGGGGTAAGTCAGATGAGTGGCAAATGATTTTAAAATGTAATTCCAGGGGTACCAGGGTGGCTAAGTTGGTTAAGTGTCTGCCTTCGGGTCAGGTCATGATCTCGGGGTTCTGGGATCAAGCCCCACGTCGGGCTCCCTGCTGAACAGGGAGTCTGCTTCTCTTTCTCCCTCTGCCCCACCACCCCCCACTTGTGCTTTCTCATTCTCTCTTTCTCTCTCAAATAAATAAATAAAATCCTTTAAAAAAGTAAATAAATGTTATTCAAGGTTGTGTCTGTGTGTCTGTACATGTGTACATGCATGTATTCCTTTTGCAGAAAGGGGTGGCCGAGGTAGTATCTGGAACAGGGACATGGTTAACCCTCCAGGGCCTATGGGGCAGAGGCGGGGGGAGGAGCATCTACCACAAAGGACAATCCAGTGGGATTGGGCCTTCCAACTTCTCTCCCCAGAAAACAACATAAAAAGGGCAGTTACAGTAAAGTTACAATAAAGTAAAGTATTTATTAAAACCCATCACATTCCTCCACACCCTTTGGGAAGTATAGTGGAAAAAGAATAAGTATTGTAATCAGACAAATGAAGTCCCCACTCCAATACTTCACTCTGTGACTTAATCTCTGTGAGCCCAACTCTTCTCCTCTATAGGAAGGGCCAGTTTCTACATCACAGTTTCAGAACTAAATAAATGATGTATATAATTCATTTCATATATACACTCAATCAACATTAGATCCCCTGGAAAGTAATATTAGCTTCGATGTAATGTGGAACCCAAGTAATATCTGAGATAGACTTCTATAAATGGGGACCTCAGAGGTGACCTCACTCTTCTTAATCAGCGGTGATTACCTCCTTCAAAGTTTTAGCTCCTTGTTCCAAATCTAAACTGATCCTTTCACCTCCCAAGCCAGACCTCCTAGAACAGATGTTCTCACTGCCGAGAAAACTCGGATTTAAAACTGGACTTTCTATTTCTTCATTTGATGTCTTCATTAAGTCTTACATTTGCAGAGACCCCACTGATCATTTATGGCCATTTCCTCTTATTACCAGGGGTTGCCACAGGGCAGTGGAAGCCTCCTGTTCAGGGACCATTAGCAAATCAGGAGCAAAAAAAGTGAGAGAACTCAGCACCCAGAATTCACCCTGTGGTGGTTCCCAGCCTCACCCCTCCACACTCCCCTGGCGGCCCAGGGAACCAACAAAGGCCTCAGACCTCAGCTCTCTGCCACAGATACAAAAACACAACAAAGTCACCAGCTTTTCCTACTGTCCCTTTGCATCTCATCAGGTCAGTGAAAAGCAAAGCCAGTATAAACAATTGCTTCTTTTAATTTTAATATTGTCAATTGTAATAAACTCAACTTAGTTTTACTAGCAAACTGTTTCCTGTTTGTTCAGGGGGATTAAGCTGTAGTCTTCGAATCCTGCCATCACCAGATATTTGGTTTTGGAATCAGACCGCAGCCTCCCACGATACTCAGGAATTCTGCTGCCTGCTATGGATCTGGAGCCGGGGCTGAGCCTGTGCGGCTATTGGGTTCATCTGCCGCTAGTGACTCGACACAATATGTAAACAAAAGGGGAAATACTTTCTGAGGCATTGGAAGCACTTGATGACAGCAGATAAAATGGTCGCAGCAAGTTTGTTGACTCTTTCCATTACTTAAATAGTGGCCGGTTATCTTTGCATAAACATGAACAGGAGACGTCAGTGTTATGCAAGCAGTAGAGATGAATAAAATTTTATTAAATTGCGGGCCACCTGGGTGGCTCAGTCAATTAAGCATCAGACTCTTGATTTCCACTCAGGTCATGATCTCGGGGTTCTGGGATCCAGCCCCGAATCTGGTTCTGTGTTCAGTGGTGAGTTGGCTTGAGATTCTCTCTCTCCCTCTCCCTCTGCTCATCCCCACCCCTCTGCTCATCCGCACCCCTCCCACTCTCTCTCTCTCTCTCTTTCTCTCTCAAATAAATAAATAAAATCTTTTAAAAAAATTTTTTTTAAGTTGGGGCTGAGCATTGGGTGACTCTGGACAGCTGAGAATCAGGTGAAGGTAGCCAAACCCCAAGGAAGGTGTGTCTTGTCTCCAAGGGGAGCTCCTGAGCAGAGAGTGCTCTCTGGGCTCGCAGCCTTCTTGAATTGGCAGCCATTAATGAGTGTCCTGGCATGTCTGGGTCAGAATGGCAGCAGGACCAGAACCATTGCCCCCAACACTTGTCATTTCCAGGTTGGGACAAAGAATGAAGTATAGTGGAATCTGAACTTACACTGCAAAGCCACAAGCTTCCTAAATATCTGAAACCCGAGAAAGAGTAGTAGGAATAGGTTGGCTGGTAGGACTTCCCAGTTTCCTGAAGTGAATTTCTGACCATGCTTCTAGGCTGGAGAGTCTCAAAGATGTCATCTGAAATGAAGATGTCGACAAACTCTTCACTACATCTGGCAGTTTATGATTAGATCCTGCTAGTTTCTCCACTCTGCTCTCCCTACTCCCAGTTCCAGTGCAGAACCCACTGGAGGGCTCTCCGCCCCTGTAGCCACCAGGGTCCCTCTTCTGAAGGGTCTTCAGTAGCTGGCCTCTTTGCCAGAGCATCTTTCTCCTGAGTAATTCCTATTCATTCCAGTTTCAGGGCTTTCCTTCTCCCACTCCTTGCACTGCCCAAGTCCGAGAGAAGTGCTATTCCATCAGCAGGACCTTGATATCCTTTGTGTGCTGCTTACTTGTCAAGACACCCCTGATTCCAGTCTGAGTTCCCTAAAGGGGGGCATGTCCACCTCATCCATCCCTATAGCTCTGGCACTTCACGAGACTTAAGACACATGCCAATCTGCAGTCTGAGTGGAGAGTGGGAAAATTCTGTGTGTAAGTAGATATTTGTTTGAACCCAGTGGTGGGGAGAGAGGGCTTAGTGGGGAAAAGAAGGACTCCAATCAAACTGCTGATGGTTTTCTTTCCAGAGCACAAGCCATTTGTCCCTGTATCAGTAGGCATTTGAACATTTTAGATATAAAAACCAAAGCAGCTCTCTGGTTGGCTGTAACTACCCTTAAAAAAATGAGACTTGGTCAGTATGCCTTCTTCAATATAACTTCTAAAACACTTAGGTGTTCCCAACACATCTGTCTGGGCTCAGAGTATCCCTTGCAATATACTGCTGCACCTCCCTCTATGCTTGGGTCATTTCTTCTGTCCGGTTAGCTTGATTCACTCATTAGGCTCACGTCCCGAGTCTTGGACCTTGGCTCAGGCTGAACATGCGAGATTTTCCCTTCATCAGGCTAATGAAGTAAGAGTCTTATGTCATCATTAGTGCTGGTGTTAATCCAAGCAGAACTAATATTGGTGTTGTTCCAAGTAGAATTAACCAAGCCCAGCCCCCAACAAGCCAGATGTTAGTCAAGCATTTCTTACTGATGTTAATGAATAACTCCCTTGGGTTTCACAAACAGCTGAGTCCACCAAATGAACTTCAGGGACCCAGAAGCAAATTGCCTGCCTAATAGAGATTTGTCCTAGGAGGATACTGAGGACTTAGAACTTCTGGGCTGAAAGCAAGAAAGAGCTCCCTTTTCCAGGTAGCAAATAATCATACCACTCCTAGCTGTCCAAAGAGCAAAGAAAAGGCCACCTGGAGCCAGCTAACAGGCCCCAGAGGCTTTATAGGCAGTGTTCCTTTGCAGATCCCTTTCTTCTTGTGTGTCTATCCCCATAGGGGTTGTGCTTTTATATGTTTATTTCCTCCATTGGACTGGGAGGGCAAGGACTATATTTTTTCACCTCTACATCCCCAGCACCAGGCAGATCAGCTAAGAGTTGGATGGAAATAAATTATGGTAGCACATCTCCCTGAGATTGTTTGCTTCATCGTCCAATTCTACATGGCTCTTCTCTTACTCTCCTTCAAGTAAAACATATCAGCTCTAGACTTTCCGTTTGTACTTGATGACTGCTGTCATAGGAATGTGATAATAAGAATAGAAAGCATTTCTAGGAAGAGCCAGACACTCTGCTAAGAAATTTGCATGCATCTTTCAACAGTCCATGAAAGCAGTATATCAGGATTTTAAAATACATGACCAAGGCTTGGGATCTGGGCAGGATGCAGGGGGAGGGGTAGTTGGTTAAATGATTGGCTTTAGGTCATAGGACTAGTCCAGAGAAGATTCAGAATGGCTGGTGAGTGACATATCTGCCATTCCACTAGCAGTTGGCTGACCTATTCAGCAGAAAGTTACCCATCTACCCCACCAGGAAAATAATAAGGCAGATGTCTATAGTTTTTTCTTCCCAAGCCTTAAAATCCCCGTAGTAGGAGAATTTGTAAATGAGAGTCTTAAAATATTCTCAGAAAAATAGAAGGGACAAGGAGGATAATGGAAGCCTTTTTTAAAGAGTATTTTTAGATTTACTAAAATAATGAAAACAATATACTGAAGAAACTATCAAAAGATTTTGCAGATGTTTAATTATTACAATTGGCTACTTTACGGTTGATTTCCATTTATTCTACCACTCCCCCCACCCCCCATACTGGAATATTTTCAGTCTCTGAGTTTCAGTGGGATGCATATAAAGGTCTTTTAATTAGTCACAGATAATATGGATACCAACAGGCTTTCTCCCTCTGTGTCTGCTCCTCCATCCAGATGTTCAGGGTCTTGTCTATAATGACTCAGCTATTGACGCTCTCCTGCTGGATCCCACCAAAGACCTAGAGATGAAGAGGAACTTGGACTCCTACACTGGAAAAAGTGAGGCTTTATCAATCCGCCCCCCTGCTCCCCGATGGAGCCTTGTTCCACCCTTGCTAACTTCACACAAGAAAACAGCAGGACGCCCTGACCTACCTCCACCCATTCTCTCTCCCAAGTTTCAGACCCCACCTTCCTAGGAGGACAAGAATGTGCTCCAAAGGCCAGGTTTAGTTCATCCATATTTTCTTTCCCTCTCTTAAAGCAGCATGTAGAAATCCCCATGCCCATTCTTTCTATTACTTCTTCCACTTCATGCCCTTTGTCTCTGCCCAGCCTTCAGTCTCCTCTCTTTCTAATCATTGTTGTCAAGAGCAACTAAAACTTTCAGTATACTTAAATATTCAGTTGGAGGAAAAATATAGAGACGCAAATCTATTTAAGGATGCTTTTCCTAAAGGACACTTGAGGTAGGGGACACAATCTATACTACATACAGATTCTTTCCTTGGGCCAATGCCCAGTCCATTTGGGCAAACCTGTTTCCGAGAGCCAGACTATGGCCATAATAATAGACCTTTTTTTAAACACCCTGTACTCCAAGCACTGTGCTAGACTGGGCACTCTCCACGTAATATCTGGAATTTAATGACCTTCTAAAGAAAATATGATCATCTCCATGTTACCAATGAAGAAAGGGAGGTCCATCAATTTTAATTGATTTGCTTTAAAGTTAAGTTATTGGAGATGAGTTCACTGCTCTTCCTTTTGTTTAAGAAGCAACTGTTCATACCAGAGAGGCGAAGCATGCTGGCATGTCTAGAATAGACAAGTCCAAACTTCTGTACATAATCCCAGGGCAGCCTCTCCTCTAGAGGTAAAACATCAGAGCCCCACAGGGCCACCGAGACACATGTCCCACAGTCTGTCACTCTGTTGCCCTCCCACGCTAACCCTTCTCTATGTGATCTAAAGTATGACATGATGAGGTGTTTCCCAAAAGATAAAATGCCATATTTAGAAAGCCTCCGTTTTATATTTGGCTTTTATACATACCACCAGCTCACTCTTTCCTCACTTTTTCAATCCTTAATTTTCTAGTTTCAAATTGAGATATAGTCCATAGCACTATATGACACTTTGTCATGATAGATGAAAGATCCAGGTATTCTTTCAAAGGAATGGTTTCCTAGGTGGATATAAGGAACTAAAGATATCATTGAAAATTCTAGATGGTAAATGTGTTCCTTTTAGGGCCATGGATTCTTTAAGTGTGAGATATGCCTTGAGCATCTACTATATACCAGCATTTTAATGATATAATTTACATGTATTTTCACATTTAATCTTTGCAACTCAAAGAAGTAATTATAATTATCCTTATTTTATTGAAGATTAAGGACACCAAAAACTGGAAGGCTAAATAGTGGCAGGGCTGACATTAGAACCCAGGACTGTCTGACAACAAAGCCGACAAATGGGGTGATTTAAGGAGTCTAAATCCTCATAACAGAAACATAATTCCTCCTCCCAAGAGGATTCTTTGTCATGGTTGTTCCACTCAGCTTGATAGTTGACATCAACTTCTTGACTGGCCAACTGTTGTTCTAATGCCTGTTAATCTAGGCACCAGGTGTCTCTGACCAGCCGGCTCATTGGAGTGAAGGGCACATGACCCCATCCTTAAAGTGGAAGGCTGCTGTTACAGTAGAGTTATTCATGTCAGGCCTTCATCTTGACCTAAGCCCCCCTCTTTAAGACTAAATCTAACCCTAACTTGAGATAGTCTACCTTGCAGCATCTTTGCCCTTTGCTTCCATGCCATCTGTATATTCTTCAGGGTTATAAATGATCCTCACCTCCCCATGATCCTCCAGGGTCAAGGCTTAGAGCTGACAACACCTAGGAAATTCTGGCAAAAACACAGCAGATGAGAGGATCCCCATATACCTCCTTCCAGGAAGAGAAATTTGGGAAGAGGATGGTTGGGCTGGAGGTTGGTGCTGGGCCCACTTGAACTTCTGGCTGTGTTCTGTCCGTGGTTCATGAACCACGGGCTGGGCTTCGCTGTCCTGCCAGGGAATGTTGCTGGTGCTACAGCAACCCCTGGTGCGGGACACTCTGGGAGAAGGTCCGACATGCCAGCACGGCAGGCTTAGAAAAAGTGAACAAGACAAGGACTGGAAGATTTTCCATTATTAATTTAAAGCAAATGATGCATTTTAGCTGGTGGATTCAAAAGCAGATGTCTTTGGAAATAGCCAAGTGTGAGGCATTCAAGAGCATAGCGTTGTGATTAAAGGTTATAAATATGCATTGCAGTGATGTTAACAATACTATATCATATACTCGGAAGTTGCTGAGGCAGTAAATCTTAAATGTTCTTACCACAAAAAAGAAATGGTAATTTTGTCACGTGATGGAGGTGTAGCACTAGCACAATGGTGGTAATCACTTGGCAATAGATGAGTGCATCAAGTCAACACATTGTATACCTTAAACTTATACAGTGTTATATGTCAATTATATCCCAATAAAGCTGGAAAAATTAATCGGTTTTAAATTAATTAACTAATTACTATGAATTGTTATAACCTCGTAGTTATATCTTTTATTCCTCTCCCCCTGTGTCCTACATGGGTGGTCGGAATGACAAGTAGCTTGTGAGAAATGTGTGCTACAGAATTGGTTATCCCCTACCCATCTCTGCGTCCTTCTCTGCTCCACCCAGCACTCAAGCACACACTCATATATGTGAATATGTAATTCACAGGTCCACCCGGGGGTTTAATCAATGCAATTAGGTAAATTACTTGCATTGGCTATCCAGTACTTCATGTGTGCTGGCTGGATGGCAGCATCACAAGTATGTTGCTGAAGTCCCACCCAATTCAGGGCATTTCTCTGGTTTTGGATATAATCATCTAAATATCTCCACACATATGTGTAAGATGCCATTCCAAGCACTCCAGTATATTTTTCATTTCCATCTTTTCTCAGCAAGAACCCAAACATTCATCTCAATAAAACGATTAACACATGCTGAATGCAAATTGCAAAGCCCTGGAGATCCAGAGTCAGTGCAGACACAGGGGAAGGCCACAGCAGCGTCCACAGCCCCCCTCAGTCCAGCGATCCCTGGGCTCACATGCCCTCAGCCCCATCTCTTGTCTTCACAGACTGTCAAATGGCCAGCCTCCTCTGATCCCTGCCCTCCTTTTCCTCCAAATTAAATTTCAACTTTTTGTAAACCTCTGTGAAAATGACAAGCCAGTGCCAGAGCTGTCTTTTAATACACAAAAGCATAAATAATGCCATCCATCAGGTCTGTCACTCAGAAAGATAGATTGCTAGTTGTCCAGACCCCCGAATGACACCAAAGCCAAAGTTAGAAAGTGTCTCTTTTCTTTTCTGTAGTCACTCCCTCGCTCACATGCTCTCTTGCTCACTCTCTTTTTTATTTGCTGGACTGCTTGATTCTGATTAATGGTCCTGTCAGGGTGGGATTCCACTTGCTCGGATAATGAGTCAAGAATGTATTCCCTGTCACAGGCACGGCAGATGTCAGGGGCAGAAGGGCTCAGGGATGCCAGAAACAATATACAGTTTCTTCCTAGTCCCCTGACAGGCCAATATGCTGCACAAGGTCTAATTTATGTAGACAAAATGCAGGCAGGGCCACAGCCACCAGAAAACTGCCCCAGAAAGCCATGGCTACAAGGCAGCTCACTAGCAGGACCTGCTTGTTGGCTGGGCAGCCAGCAGCAGGCTGGTAATGAACATCCGCAACAGACTCAATAGCACTGCCTCCCAAGACTGACCAAGCCGAGAGGCCCAGGACCCCTCTGACTTCATTAAACTGCACTTTATATCATTATGGGAAAAAATCAAACAGGGCAGAGGGCTTCTGTTTCCTTTAACGGCTTGATTAGGTTATTCACTGCTGGGCTTGGGCATTATCATCCCGGAGCTGCTGAGGGGTGCTGGCGGAGCTGCTCCATCCAGACACCCTCCTCACTTTCGCAGGACTAATTTGATCTCAGAAGTTTTTGCACCGACAGAGACCATCAGGGCTCCCATCATTCCACTGGCGCTCCGGAAAACAAGAATAGCTCCTTGGCCAGAACAGAGACCCAGAGGCTTGGTCTCAGCTCAAGCGTGGACATACTTGCATACAATCAACCTGTCCATATAGATTGCATGCATATGCACATATTTCTTTTTTGAGAAAAGTCTCCTGGGCTGTTTCTTGAGTTATAACATTAAATCAATATAAATTTCCCTTAGAAATTAAAAAAATGACCACATTCCTTTGACAAACAACTCAAGCAGTTACATGTTAAGGGCACACTGGAATTAAATAAATCTAACTCAGGCATGGGGACGGTCACATCACCAAGACTGAGAAGATAAAACTCATGTTTACCAACCTCCATTTTCATCTTAACCGTGTCACAAACAACTTCCATTCAAACAAACCAACAACTTCAAAGAGATGCTAAGACTCCATGCAGTAAGTAAGTATTAAGTAAGTTTTGCATGGCTTCTAGACTTGATTTCTGTGGATTTGATGGACTCTTCTGATAGGGTCTCTGGCTTCTGGTGCAAGGCTGTGGGTCCTGCTGGTTAATAGTAAGCAGGCAGCAAGACTGAGTTTTAAAGCCCAGTCAAATGTTATAAGCTCACCTGATGTTCTTCTTTCTAATGTGTTTTTTTTCCTATTTTACTAACATGCTCTGTCCTTTGCAAAGACTTTTTTAGTTTCAAAAGGATGTCACCATTATGGTCGTCAATGTGATAGGACAGAAAGAGTATACGAGTCCAGGAGTGAGCAAGTTGGTGTTTGAGCCAGGTTCAAGCCTGTGGGCAAATTGTATCAGCACTCTGTACCTCGTTCCTTTTAACTATAAAATGTGGCTGATGCCGTCTACCTGGAGGCATTTGAGGTCATGCATACACAGTGCAGAATATGTAGTAGGCCTTGTATAAGCATTTTTGAAAACCAGGTGGCCAGTAAATGGTAGCAATTGTTTATTATATATTTTGTTTCACTGCCTAACATCGTACCACGAAAAAGTTATTACTATGCAGATATGATACCTTTCCCACTATTTAGTAGGTAAAAAAGAAATTAGAGTGGTCCCCTATGGTCATCGCCCCCTTCAGCTAAGTTCAGGTACACCGATCTTGAAGGTATCAGGCCAGTCCCATCTTGCTCATACCCTCCAGAGCCCAGTCTGGTTCCAAACACATTTCCCAAATTCTGTCTCTTGACCTGCAAGTTTAACCCTGTTTCTTCCAAATCCTGAGTGTGAATGGGTTTCTCCTAATTCCATCCACATAGGCTCCACTGCTCACGGCCACTTGAGCTAGCAATGGGAAAAGAAGGCAGGATCAAAGTTCCAAAGTATTTTGGTTTCACTAAAGTGAAAAGATACACTGTTTAATTGGAGGGAGGAAAGCAAGCTGCAGAAGAGTATGTATAGTAAAATCCAATTTATATTAAGTATATCTGTATTCATTTCAATTTACTTTAGTTAATTTCTGGAAGGATACATAAGAGATTTAACAACAGTTACCTCTGGGTAGTAGGTGGGAAGTCAATTTTTTTTTATCATGACTGTGTGTTGCTTTTATATTAAGAACCAAATTTAAAACAAAGAAAAAGAAGCAGGAAAGCCAAACTAAGCAAACCTTCTCTGTGAACTCCCCCAACTTAAAACACTGACCTCTCTCTAATGGTCTAGAATTTACTAGAGAAACATCAGGCCAAAGCAAATATCACAATATAAATGAGGCCCACCTTGTGAAAATTGAGTGTAAAAAAAAAAAAATGCAAACACAGGCAGCACTCCAGCAGGAAGAAACTGCTGCAGAGAACCTGGCTTTGAAGTAGCAGGTCCGATGGTGGGGAAGGAAGCTGACAGTGAACACAGGTAGCCTTGGGTGCCAGGACTACGTGCTGAGGACCTGCTAAGGGGAGGTCACAAAACAGACATGGGTGTGGGATGTTTTATGATTTTTTAGAGGATTTTCCTGTTGCAGATGATTCTTTCAATCGTCAGGTCCTACGATGTGGTTGTAGGTTTGGATACATCACTAAGAGCCAGGAAATGAACATTTATGATGTTTAGAGGCCATATTACCAAATGGTGAACAATCAGAACAATCCAACAAAATGATGGTGGAAAGTGACTATCCCCTCCAAAATAATAAACCAAAAGAAGCAATTTCCAGGCAACGTGTGAGAAACAACCTAATGTGTAAAATTAGCTACTTTTGCACCAGCTTGACCATTAAGCATGCAGATTCTGATTCATCTGTGTGGAGATCATGCATTACAGACCAAAAAAATCCCAGAACTGAGGCACTAAGCTAAGGTCACCAGGAAGAGGTCAGGGTGAGAACACTGGAACCCACGTTGAAAGGAAGAGTGGAATGGAAAATTAATTTTAGATCCCAGTTACTGGCCTGTTTCCAAAGGCCTATCTGTTCCAGGGTGCAAGGAAGTGTGGTGTGGAACTTGGCCTTGGCTGATCATATGGCCCGATCTAGGGCCTTGCTAACATAAGCTGGAACCAGAACGCCAGCCCTGCAGTCAGCAGTCAGACGAGCACTGGAAACAGTGATGTCATTGGCTGCAAAGGGTCAAGAGTCACAGAGATGAAGGACATTTCTGCTATTAAACCATTTACCTCCGGACATTCCCTCAAATGTCCCTACACAGCCCTAATGAGGGGGAAGAGCTGGAGTTGAGAGCTGGTTCATCTCTGCCCCACACACGGTATGTCCTGCCTCAGTGTGAACACAAGAGTGTTCCCACTTACCTGAGGCTCTCGGTTCTCCTTTCCATTTTAGTAAATCACCCAGGCTGCCTTCTAGGACATCTCAGATCCAACCTTCTCTGCCTTTCTTATGGTAAGAGGCCCCAAACCCTTTCTCTGGAAGCACAGTCTGGTGGGAAATATAAAGCCACGTCAGGAGCCTTCCTTTGCTGTCCCTGGGGATATACTTTCTGGTGACACTCTGTGGAGGTGGAAGTGGGAGGGAAGGATCTTGACCTCCTTCCAGTCAGGAAAGTACTGTCATCTTTGGTAGGAGCAACAGTGCCCAGTGGGGCTGCTGTCCACTGGATGACACTATTTGGTGGTGGTGGTGCTTGGGGGGTAGTAATTAGCCCTACACGTTACTGTCACCATGATCTCCCCAGACTAAAACACATGGGGCCCTGATGACAGTTTAAACAGGTCTTCTTCATTGAAGAGGCTAGTAATTAACCCAATTCCCTTATCATCTCTTCAAGGAAGTCTCTCTAGTTAGAGGAGTTCCCTCCTGACTCCCAGTTACTATCTATTTTTAATTTCCTTCATCAAGTGCATCCTAAAGTCTGGGTTTTCTCAAAAGCAGAACCTGAGGCAAGGACTTGGGTTTGTGGGTCATTTATCTGATAGTCGATCCCAGGAAGCAGGAGTAGGGATGAGAGCACAGAGGAAAGCCAATATGAACATGTATTACCATGGTGTGTGGTGTAGACGCCTGATTCCAGTCAGACTCCCAAGAAGACGAGACTTTAGAACACAGCCTCACAAGATCCACCTTAAAGGTAGGAAGCCCAGAACATTTACCCACCAATTCCCAGTGCCCCCTGTTAGTTGAGGGTTGCCCCTGGAAGCATGAATTGTTTGCTGCTGCCTGATGCTGGCCAAGGGTCTCCTGAGAGGCATCTGAGAAAACCCAGAGGCAGAATGCAGAGGACACAGGAGGCAGACAAGAAGTAGGACATTGACAGCTCCAGGAAAGTCTGAGCTTACATGGAATTGTCGACCAAGGGTATGGGCTGCAATCAGAGGTAGGCCAGAGGGATAGGGCATGGACAGTAGAGGCATCTCCTACAGCACTTGCTCTGAAATTCTCTTACTTATAAGATACTCATTCAATGTCTCTCTCACTCCACTGAATAACAGAGACCCCTACATAAGAGCAGAGACCTCCAAGTGCCCATAACAAAGCTGTAAGAATTGGAAACTGACACTGCCCCACCCCCCACTCCTTCTCAGGCTTAGGAGTCAGCCAGAGGAGCTTGCCTGAAATCTAACTGCCCACTCTGCCCCTCAGTCAAGCCCTGTTGTGCAAAGCAAAATCTGCCCAGCCACAAGGGAAGCCCTGAATATTTCCTCTGTCTTGTTGACTGGAGTACACACTGTACCTAGGATAGTAACTGCTACGTAGTAGGTGTTCAACACATTTTGTTGGATGAAATAGTTCAAGTTTACTTGGCCAATCCATAATGAATTGTAAGTTTCATAACCTTTCCCATCCTTTGAACATCAGAAGTAGTTTTCTTCTCCAGGTTTCTGGTGGTCACATGGAACAGAATGTGTTTTCTGACCTCAGGATATGCTGGTTCTCCCAGGGCTCAGAGGAAGGATGCGGTCTGCCATGATAGACTAAAATTCTATAGCCCTCCACTTCAGGCTGAAGTTATTGTTTGCCTAAATAACCTGAACATAAACACTCTTCCCAAATACCCAGTCTTGCACACCTGTTTCCACCCCTTACCTGCTTCTAGTTCTAGAAATATATACCTCCTTCCACATTTACCAAACTTTGATCATATTTCTTGCAAAATCCTAGCTCAGGCTTTATGACTTAGGTGGCATTTAACCCACCATCCTGCTCTGAGTTGTTTTATAATGATAACTCATATTAACTAACAGTGAACTATTCACCCCCAACTCATAACACTGTTGCTTGTAAAAAAGAATCCGGACTCTTTTCCTGACTGTAGTTTAGAGACCATGGGATGGTTTTGTGGTCAGAGTGAAAGTTGGAGTTCATCTACCACAAAAGCAAAAGCCCCATATTCTCTATTTTTGTTTATGGCTTTTCCTTGAATTTTTTTGAACCTAAAAAGGAGGCAAGAGGGGCAGATAGTGTCCTGGTATCTGAGAGACACAGGAAATAGTTGCTAAGCATGGGCCATCACTAGGGCTTTCCTTGATGCACCCAGGTTTCTTGATCTCACAGATGCATCTGTATACACATAACCTCACAAAGAAATCACCAGGAGTCAGAGTGTTTGATTGTATACCATGAGCTGAATTTTGAGCCACAAATACAGGTAGAACTCTGGGTTCATGTTCTGACCCCAGATGATCATATGAGGTCTAGAACCAAACCATTTAGATCAATTTATGCACGTTCTGCATGGAGCACTGGGTGTTATATGCAAACAATGAATCATGGAGCACTACGTCAAAAACTAATGATGTCATGTATGGTGATTAACATAACAAAATTTTAAAAAAGACAGAAAAAAAAAGACATGTGAAAGGTTATTTTTAGTTTTGTGAAAGACTTCTAGGTTATAAATACCCACCTCAGTCAGTCCAATTTTAGAAGATACTCATTTATAAAAGAAGAGTAGCTCAGTTTATAGTAGTTTAATGAATTCTGACCTAAGAAAGCAAAAAGGGTATTAGGGAGTTTTATGGGTTAAACTGTGTCTCCAAAAAAGATATGTTGAATCCCTAGCCCCAATATCTCAGAATGTGACCTTATTTAGAACTAGAGTCATTGAAGATGTAATTAGTAAAGATAAGGTCATACCAGAATAGGGTGGACCCTTAATTCAATATGACTGGCATGCCTATGAGAAGGGAGAACACCACATGAAAACATAGAGACACATGGGAAGAAGATGGCCACATGACAATGAAGGCAAAGGTTGGAATGATAAATCTACAAGTCAAGGATTGCTAAGAACTGCCAAAAGCTAAGAAGAGGCAAGGAAAGATTTTCCCATTAAAGTCACCAGAGAGAGCATGGCGCTGCCAACATCTTGATTTCAGACTTCTAGCCTCTAGAACTGTGAAGCAATACATTTCTGTTGTTTTCGCCACCCAGTTTGTGGTACTTCGTTAGAGCGCTAGGAAATGAATACAGGAAACAAACTAGGATGACAGCCTAAGAAGTAGATCCCATTAGAGCTCTAGAAGTGTAAACATTGCCACCACCACCACCACCACCCCCCACACTGCCCATGGTGTGTGCTGAGCCCTGCTGCAGTGAGCAAAGATCTTCTGGGAAATGCTGCTCAGTGGACAGACACTTTGGCTACATTGCCAGTTTGCTTGTAACTGAAGAGTATGGTTCTTTGGAAATGAAGCAGGATTCCTCTGAAATTGGGAGATGCAGCCCTCCATCATCCTGAAGTTTTACAAATCACTGGGGAAAAAAAGATGTGGATTAGATGTCACTGGAACTTGGAAGAAGGAGGAGGTGAAGGAGGTGAACAGGGGTGGGAGGCAGGGGAGAGGAGAGGAGATGGAGAGGGGAGGAAGAAGAGTGGTACAAGGTAAGATTTCCAAAAAGAAACAAGGCTCTCATCTTCTTCATCCTCAACTCCAATTTATCCCCAGATATGCATTTTTGAACCCATTAACTTTGTCCCTTCCCTTGACCCTAGCACTCATTCAGAGCCTCACACTTTCTCATTTTGATCACTGTTTAACCTTGTACCAGCCTCTTAACCCACCTGTATACCGTTACCAGAGCGAGCGTGGCACTCCCTGCTCACAGCCCTTCCCTAGCTTCCTATCACCCATGGGGACTACACCAGGACTTCCAAAATCATACTTCAATCCATACTTCCTGTACAATCCTTTATCCTTCACTACAGAGTATCCTCGACTCCAGCCCAATCAATTATATATCTTGATTTTTCAGAAGTGTCTGCATTTTCTCCTACTAGAAATGTCCTTCCTCCTTTTTTACCTTATGAGCTTCTCATTCTTTTCAATCCAGCAAGGATATCACCTCCTTTATAAAGACTTTCGTTGGTCCCTACCCCAGCTGTAACAGAATGAATTTTTCCCTCTCCTGTCTTCGCATAGAACTTAAAAAATGACACCTACCACAATAAATTATTGTTATCTGGCCATGGAAGAGTTTGCCCCATCAGTCTGTATGTTCCAAGAACACCTTATTTGACTACAGAATCCCAAGGCCTGGCATCATGGCTGAAATGTGGAAGGTTCTCAATAAATATTGTAAAAATAAAGGATGTGTGAATGAGAATGGCATACTCCAAGCACTATGGTTTACCCCCATTGTCCCCCAAAGTGGTCAGATGTCCTCCATCTGGAGCCATTTCCCAACCCATAAGGGAAATTCAGCAGATTTTTAGATACCAGTACCTTCTCTTCTCCTGCATCTCTGCACAGGACTCTCATCAAGTTCAAGGTTGGCTTCAGTCTAGAAAAATAAATAGGCCTCCCCTTAGACAAAATAGAGCCAGCTAATTTATATGAGAAGTCGACTCCAGGTCCCCTGCCTCCTGGACTGAGCAGAGAGAGCAAGATGAAGAGTTCCACCATGAGTTACTGTGCTCAGGCTGGCCTCTCTCTAACATCGGGGCCTTCTGTTCCTGTGACAAAGTTTATGTCCTAAGTCATTAAGTTTTTCTGCCAAAACACAACGTGTTTCTTTTTAAAGGCCCTTGTTCCTGCTCAGAAGTTTCTTAATCAGAAACAGTGACTAACTGTTCAACTCCAAATAAAGGAAATAAAATTAAATGTCCCAATTGCTTTTTGCTGATTTGGCCTTTGGTTTCATTTTATTATTTTCTTTACAAGCCTAAAGCTTATGGAGGAACTCCCCAGTGCCCAACTCACAGTTCTGATGTGGAGGGAGAGAGGTATAATGCCCAGTGTGACATTTGAGTTACAGTTTCTCTAAACCACATGCAAACCTTGATGAATAGAAATGTAAAGTTCCAACACTGAAAACCAGGGTTCCTGGCCTGGGGTTGGAAGACTTGTGTGGACCCCTGCTTGCAGAAATGTTGGGTCATTTCCAGAACCAAAGAGACAATGGTTTAGGAGAAAAGAAAAGCATTCTGCCAACTTCTACCTCTTCAATTACATTCCGGCTGCCTTTCCTATTTATGAAAGGCCACTGCAGTTGGCATCCATGCTCCAACCACGGAAACACCTGGAATGTGGCCATCCAGGGACATTCTAGAGAAAAGTCCAGAAAAGAGGGAGGAGAGTCCAAAGAAGAAAAAAACTATAAGAATTGAAGGAACTGGGTAGAGACACTGAGAATCATTGATGTTAGAACTGGAGAACATCTATTTCATTGTGTACCTTGTACAAATAAATAAAAATTAAAAATAAATAAGATAAAAATAAATAAATAAATAAATAAATAAATAAATAAATAAATAAATAAAAATTTAAAAAGTGAGGCCTTGAGAAACCTGGACTCCCAAAAGGGGATAAAAATTGTTCCATGCCATCTTCATTCTACTGGATGAAAGAAAGCATAAAGGAACAGGGTATGTCAAAGTTTAAAACTTAGCACAGTTCCTGGCACAAAGCATACTTGATAAAATAACATTAAATAATAGTTCACACAGGGGCTAAAATAACCTAATATTTACATTGTCCCTGAAGTAACTTCCCACAGTGAGAGTCTGGATTTACTAACCTTATTTTCAAATTATTCCAGACTTACAGAAGTTGTAAGAATAGTACAAAGGATCTCCATACACCCCCTCAGCCATCAACTCATCAACTTTTTTAATGTTTGCCACATGGTGTTCTCTATCTATCTACCTATATACACACACATATTATTTATTCCTAAACATTTGGAGTAGGTTTCTTTGGATCTGTTTCCTCTGATTGCTTCAATGTATATTTCATGAGAGCAAGGACATTCTCTAACAGTTACCAAATCCAGGAAATTTCACATTTGCACAACACTTTAATCCATAGTTCATTTTCAAATGTCAACGTTGTCTTAATAATGTCCTTTATGTCATTTTTCCCGCACGAGACCCCATCCAGGGTCACATCCTCTGTTTAATTGTCTTGCCTCCTTAGTCTACTCTAATCTGCATAGATCCTCAGCCTTTCTTTGTCCTTCATGAAACTGAGATGGTTGGAGAGTACAGCCCAGTGGTTTTCTAGAAGGCCCCCCATTTTGGATTTACCTGATGCTCCCCCATGAGATTCAGGCCAGGCCCTTTTGGCTGGAGCACCGCATGAGAAGGGGTGTGTTCTTCTCAGTGCCTCTGGAGGCACACTAAGTCTGCCCCTTCTTGATAATGTTGATTTTGATAAGTGACTTCTCTGCTGTAGAGTTACTAGTTTTCCTTTCGTAATTAGTAAGTAATTTGCAAGGAGCACTTTCAGAACATGTAAATATTCTGTTCTCCATCAATCCCCACAATGGATTTAGCAGCCAGTAAATTGTTTGCCTTTTACTCACTGGGTTATAATCCATTGCTGACATTATTTGGTTTAGTGCTCAGGTTATCCCAGATTTGGCCAGAAAAACTCCTTCAGGCTCTCCTTTATCCTGTTGGCATGTGCCCCCCACCTTTTTAACTTACGTTCTTTTTAAATTTTTGGCAATACAGAATGTTGTAGGATCCTTTGTGTCTTTTCTGCCTTGTTCCTGAAATCAGCTTTGATCTGGAGGTCCCTGGTCACTTTGAGTGAGGAATGGTATTTAAAAATCAAGACCTAGATGTCAGGTACGGTCATTGCTATTGGAATGTCATTGGTTTAAGGTCCTATCAGCAGAGCGAGCCAATAATATATATTTCTGAAATTATCTGCTTATACTGGTACCTCCAGTCCAAACCAATTCTTTGTGGGTATTTCTGTATTTCTTGCCTTTGCCTATTTCTTATTTGTAGCTCTCTGTTTCACACTGAGAATCCTGGCTCACAAAATAAACAAACAACAACAACAACAACAAATACATATATATATATATTCATTTGCTTAGTCCTATAATATACATAAACAAAACAGTTTTTTAAACTAAGCTACGTGCATACCACTACCATAAAAAAATGAGAAAAGTTCAAGAGATGTTTGCATGTTTTTCTTTAGATGAAGACATAGTCAAAGCACTCTGTTCAAAAGTTACTTAAACTAGCTTTTATCCCTCCCTTTGGTGTGGTTATATTATTCCATTGAAATAACGTAGGGTGTATTTATTTCTCTTTCCAAACAGTCTTAGGGCTTTTCCCCCATCCTCACTGGCTTACTTTCATTTTTTTTAATTTGTAGAAAAATATGATCCCCCTAGTCAAAACCATATGAAAATGTATACCCCAAAAAGTGTTCCCTCCCCTATCCCATCTGTCTTATTTTCCTCCACCTCTATCTTATCTAGGGAACCAACTTCATTAGTCTCTGGTTTATACTTTCTCTATATTCTTTTTCCAAAATAAACTGACAAAATGTAAATTATTTCAAAATAAAAAATAAAAAGATATGCATATGTTTTCTTATTTCTCCTTCCTTGACACAAAGTAATATATAATATATACATTCTTTTTTTATTAACATATAATGTATTATTTGTTTCAGGGGTACAGGTCTGTGATTCATCAGTCTTACACAATTCACAGTGCTCACCATAGCACTTACCCTCCCCAATGCCCATCACCCAGCCACCCCATCCTTCCTACCCCCCTCCACTCCAGCAACCCTGTTTGTTTCCTGAGATTAAGAGTCTCTTATGGTTTGTCTCCCTCTCTAGTTTCGTCTTGTTACATTTTTTCCTCCCTTCACCTATGATCCTCTGTCTTGTTTCTCAAACTCCTCATATCAGTGAGATCATATGATACTTGTCTTTCCCTGGTTGACTTATTTCGCTTAGCTTAATATCCTCTAGTTCCATCCATCCACGTTGTTGCAAATGGCAAGATTTCATTTTTGATGGCTGTATAATATTCCATTATATATATATATACACCACATCTTCTTTATCCATTCATCTGTTGATGAACATCTAGGCTCTTTCCATAATTTGGTTATTGTGGACATTGCTGCTATAAACATTCGGGTACAGGTGCCCCTTCGGATCACTACTTTTGTATCTTTGGGGTAAATACTAAGTACTGCAATTGCTGGGTCATAGGTTAGCTCTATTTTCAACTGTTTGAGGAACCTCCATACTGTTTTCCAGAGTGGTTGCACCAGCTTGCATTCCCACCAACAGTGTAGGAGGGTTCCCCTTTCTCCGCATCCTTGCCAACATCTGTCATTTCCTGACTTGTTAATTTTAGCCATTCTGACTGGTGTGAGGTGGTATCTCATTGAGGTTTTGATTTGGATTTCCCTGATGCCAAGTGATGTTGAGCACTTTTTCATGTGTCTGTTGGCCATTTGGATGTCTTCTTTGCAGAAATGTCTGTTCATGTCTTCTGCCCATTTCTTGATTGGATTATTTGTTCTTTGGGTGTTGAGTTTAAGAAGTTTTTTATAGATTTTGGATACTAGCCCTTTATCTGATATGTCATTTGTAAATATCTTCTCCCATTCTGTCGGCTGTCTTTTGGTTTTGTTGACTGTTTCTTTTGCTGTGCAGTTTTTTATCTTGATGAAGTCCCAATAGTTCATTTTTGCTCTTGCTTCCCTTGCCTTTGGCAATGTTTCTAGGAAGAAGTTGCTGCAGCTGAGGTTGAACACGTTGCTGCCTGTGTTCTCCTCAAGGATTTTGATGGATTCCTGTCTCACATTGAGGTCTTTTCTCCATTTTGAGTCTATTTTTGTATGTGGTATAAGGAAATGATCCAGTTTCATTCTTCTGCATGTGGCTGTCCAATTTTCCCAACACCATTTGTTGAAGAGACTATCTTTTTCCCATTGGACATTCCTTCCTGCTTTGTCAAAGATGAGTTGACCATAGAGTTGAGGGTCCATTTCTGCACTTTCTATTCTGTCCCATTGATCTAGGGATACACATTCTTTTGTACTTTCTTTTTCCATTTAATATATTTAAATTCATTTCATATTAAATGACAGAAGTCTTCCTAATTCTTTTTACAGCTCCTTAGTCCTCCCATGAGTACATATAGAAGTTTGTTCAACCAATTTTCTATATTTGGGCTCTTAGGTAATTTCTGATATTTTGCAGTTGTGAACAACACTGCCATGATTAACCTCATGAATATATTTTTGTATCATTGGAAATATATCTGCAGGGTAAATTGTTTGGTCAAAGAGTAAGTACATAACCTTAAAGAGGTTACACCATCTCAGTACTCACCAACCATGTGTGTGAGTGTTGTTTTTCCTACAGCCTCACCAACAGAGTGTGCCTGAGAGTTGAGAAAATGTCCATATTTCACTGTAGTCTTATAAGTGAGGTTGAACATCTTTTCCTATTTTTGATCTCTGTGTGTGTGTGTATGTGAATTGTCTTTTTTTATAAGATTTTTGGTCATTTTCCCCTTAATTTTAAGACTTGTTTGTTCATTAACCCATTATTTGTCGTATATTTCCAGTATTTTCTACATTTGTTATATGTCTTTTGACTGTGCTCATGGTATTTTCTGTCATATATTTCTTATGTAGGCAAATTTACCAAGTTTTTTGTGCATCTTGATCTTGAATTGTAGTTACCAAGCCATTTCCTACACCTGAATGAAAGTAGAATCCATCCATTTAAAAATTCTTATGTAATTTCATTTTTATGTTTACACTCTAATCCATTTGAAGTTTTTGTAATGTATGGTGTGTCTAAATGGCTATCCAGTTATCCTGAATTAGTTATTAAAAAGTCCATATTAGCTTCAATGATTTCATATGCCACCTTGATCACATACTAAATTTCCAGACGTACTTGGGTTTATTTTTTGACTTTCTGTTCCATTCCATTTTGCCTTACATCATGTGCTAGTACCACACTAGGTTAACTACAGAGACTTTATAGCATCTTTTCATATCCAGAGGGCTGGTCCTCTTCATGGATCTCCTTCTGTTGTTTTTTAGACGTTCTTACATGCTTATTTTCTGTAAAAATGTTAGTAACAACTTCAATAGTGCCAGAGAAACAATGTATTGATATTTTTATTGGGAGAATTATTATCTTGATGATGTGGAGATATTCTATCCAAAAACAAGAGATATTTTTCCATTTGTTTAAGTCTAGAAGTCTGAATCGTGTGTGTGTGTGTGTGTGTGTGTGTGTGTGTGTGTGTGCCCCTACATTTTTCCTCTATTTTTTTAATACTTTTCACCCTAAAATAAAATCACACAAAACAAATGTAAAGCTTAGGGAATTATAGAGCAAACAGCTTTGTAAGCAGGTCAAGAAATAAAACTTTGCCACACCAAAAACTCTCCATGTGCTCCCTCAGTCACAGTTCCCTCCCTCTCTCCAAAAGTAGCCATATCCATAACTGTATAGCAATCATGTCCCTGCTTTTCTTTATATTTAAACACCATGTGTACATCCTTAGATACTAAGGTTTAATCTTGTTGATGAAAAAAATGTTTGCTATGTGCCTTAAGTCTCATTTAATCTGCAGATTTCTCCTCTAGACCTTTCTCTTCTGGGCAGTTCATCTGCTGAAGGTCCTGGACTATCAGGCCTGTAAAGTTGTCATTGTCTGGGTGTTCCCAATTGCAAACTCAAGAAGTTTGTTCCTCCTGGAAATTGCAGCTGGCACCAGAGGATGGATTAGACTCAGCTTTGATCCCCTTGGCAAGATTATAGGTGGTATTGCATTATTTTATCAAAGAACAGAGAATGTCAAAGATTTCATCTTTTTTGATATTAGCAGCCACTGATGCTCAATGCCTTCAGTGTTTTTTTTTTCAGTTCTTTTGATTTTGTGAAACCCCTTCTCTAATATCTTCTTAGAATATACAGATGTGGGTTTTACATCTTCTATAAGAATCAGAAGTCAGCTCCGCTCCCTCCGCTTTACCTTTACCCTCATCCCTATTATTATCCACATGTGATACCACAGAAATCACTCCAACATACTTTCTGGTAGGAAATTCGCACTGCCTATAACACCTCTTAGCAGAGGAAAGAGTTCTATAGCCAATGCCCCAGAAAGGAGCCATCCTCAATGAGTTCTGGATATTAGGGAAGCCTAGGGACCTGGAGTTGGTAAATAGTTTTGGTTTGCTTATTTGTTTTAATTTATTAACATTTATTGAAATGCAGAAGAATGCTTGGTTCTGAGGAGAGAATCAGCACTAAGTGTATTGCTCCAAAGCATATTACAGTGCTGAAAATTTCCTTAGATACCAGCTGCTACCAACACCTGTTTGACCCAGAAGTAACCTTATCTAATGGTGACTTCTCTAAGGCCACAACCAGAACTAGAACCCAGTCCCCTCTTGCCTAGCTCATTCTACTACATAGGAACACTGTCTCAGTTGGCAAGTCTTCCTTTCTTCCCTCCTTCCTCACCAAGTGTAGAAAATCAGGCTACACAAGGTCTTATAGCCACTAGGAAGTACTCTTAGGGCAGCTTTTCAAGTAGGAACTTTCATTACTCATTAATTATTATTTTTTTAAATTAAGCTCCTACTTTGTACCAGGCACCTTGCCTAGCTATGGCTACACGTAATGAACACACATAGTCCTTCCTTCATGGGGTTTCTTATAATCCACTAAGGGAGAGGAAAAATAAGTAAGTGGTTGCATAAATAAACATAATTACAGATGGTACTAAATGCCATGTAGAAAAATAAAAGAGTGCTATAAAAATAATAATAAAAGAAAGAGCTCCTTTACAATGGGCACAGGCCTCTCTGAAGGGTTGGTCATCTATACTCTTCATGAAAGATGCAATGGCACATGGATAGCCATAGGCACCTTCCTCTACCTTAATGTCATTCCTTGATTTCTTTAATGAACTTGTATTAGTATGTTCTTATGCACAAATTACTTAGGTGCTAAGGATATACCAAGTTGAAATGGTATGGTCCTTGTCCTAATAAAACCTGTGGGAGGAAAAGATGGCAGATGAGTAGGGGCCCTATCCCAACTGGTCCCCAAAATTGAGCTCTGAACACCCACGAAATCAGCCTGAGATGTAAGAAGATAGATCTGGATCGCTACAAGCAGAATATCACAGGCCGTTGGTTTCGAGGTACAAAGTGGGGAGCCATGATTCCGTGGGCACATATTGGAAGATAAACAGAAGGGGGAAGGGAGCTGTGGGGATCCTACACCACTGGTGAGTGATAGCTTCATGCACTGGGGACCGAGCACAGACTAGCAGACCGGTAGTGGTGCAGAAAGGACTTTAGGGCAGCCCCCTGACTGAAACCAGGAGCGGCAGGGCCACACGTGTGACCTGGGGGTGGCTGGTGGTTTTAGAAGCATAAAGGGCAGAGACGTGCCCCAACCTGGAGGCGAGGACTGGGAGCCCTGCTGAGGGGTACACAACCCAGGATGCTGCAGTTTATAGCAGCACAGACAGAAACAGAGATAGTGTGGCCTGGCGACCTCACTGAAGAACAGACTGCAATCTCTCTGCTCTGAAGCAGAGGGTTGGAAATGATCTCTTTTGTTCCAACTCTCAGAAAGGATGCAGAAAGCTACCAGGGAAAGCTGCAAGAGAACAAAACCCCCAAAAAACAGGTTTTCACTAGCCCATTCCCACCATAGGGGACAGGGCAACTCTACACAAACAGGGTTGCCTGAGTAACAGCATGGCAGGGCCCTCCCCCAGAAGACAGGTTAGGAGAACAAGAGGCCAACAACCTTAAGATCCCTATAAAACAGGTGCATCTTGCTTGAGTTGTGATCAATAATTTGGACTCTGTACATTCCCTCAACCACCCCTCAACAGAATGACTAAGAAGAGGAACCCCCAAAATAGGAAAGACTCAGAGACTGTGACTTCTGCCACAGATTTACAAATGGATACAGATATAACCAAGATGTCGGGAATGGAATTCAGGGTAGCAATTGTGAAGACAACAGCTAGAATGGAGAAATTGATTAGTGGCAACATAGAGTCTCTAAATGCAGAAATGAAAGCTGAACTAGCAGAATGTAAAAATACTATCAATGAGATCCAATCTAATCTAGATAATCTAACAGCTCGGGTGAGTCAGAAGAATGAATTAGTGATCTAGAAGACCAATTAATAGACAAAAAGGAAAAGGAGGAGGCCAGGGAAAAACAACTCAAAATCCATGAAAATAGAATCAGAGAAATAAGTGACACCATGAAACATTCCAATGTCAGAATTATTGGGATCCCTGAAGGGGTGGAGAGAGAGAGAGAGGACTAGAAGATATATTTGAGCAAATGGTAGCTGAGAACTTCCCTAATCTGGAGAATGAAACAAACATTCATGTCCTAGAGGCAGAGAGGACCCCTCCCAAGATCAAGAAAAACAGGCCAACACCCTGGCATGTAATAGTAAAACTCACAAATCTTAGAACCAAGGAAACCATCTTAAGGGCAGTTAAGGGGAAGAGATTCCTTACGTACAGAGGGAGGAACATCAGAATAACGTCAGACCTATCCACAGAGACCCAGGAGGCCATAAAGGGCTGGCAAGACATATTCAGGTACTAAACAAGAAGAACATGCAGCCAAGAATACTTTATCGGCAAGGCTGTCATTTAGAATGGATGGAGAGATGTAGAGCTTCCAAGACAGGCAGAAACTGAAAGAACATGTGACCACTAAGCGAACCCTGCAAGAAATATTAAGGGGAGGTTCTATAAAAGGAGAAAGACCCCAAGAGTGATATAGAACAGAAATTTACAGAGATAATCTATAAAAACAACGTCTTCACAGGAAACATGATAACAATAAATTCATATCTTTCAATAATCACTCTTATTGCGAATGGCCTAAATGCTCCCATAAAACGGCACAGGTTGCAGATTGGATAAAAAGACAGAACCCATCCATATGCTGTCTACCAGAGACTCATTTTGAACCTAAAAATACATCCAGACTGAAAGTGAAGGGATGGAGATCCATCTTCCATGCCAATCGACCTCAAAAGAAAGCTGGGGTAGCAATTCTCCTATCAGACAAATTAGATTTTAAGCTAAAGACTGTAGTTAGAGACACAGAAAGACACTATATCATTCTTAAAGGGTCTATCCAACAAGAAGATCTAACAATTGTAAATATCTATGCCCCCAACATGGGAGCAGCCATCTACATAAGCCAACCGTTAACCAAAATAAAGAGTCATATTGATAACAATATGTTAATTGTAGGAGACCTCAATACTCCACTCTCAGCAATAGACAGATCATCTAAGCCAAAAATCAACAAAGAAACAAGAGCTTTGAATGACACCCTGGACCAGATGAACCTCATAGATATATACAGAACATTCCACCCTAAAACAACAGAATACTCATTCTTCTTGAGTGCACATGGAACTTTCTCCAGAATAGACCCCATACTGGGTCACAAATCAAGTCTCAACTGACACCAAAAGATTGAGATTATTCCCTGCATATTCTCAGAACATAATTCTTTAAAACTGGAACTCAATCACAAGAAAAAATTTGGAAGAAATTCAAACACTTGGAAGCTAAAGACCACTCTGCTCAAGAATGTTTGGGTCAACCAGGAAATCAAAGAATTTAAACAATTCGTGGAAATCAATGAGAACGAAAACACATCAGTCCAAAACGTATGGGATACTGCAAAGGTGGTCCTAAGGGGGAAATACATAGCCATCGAAGCCTCACTCAAAAAAAAAAAAATAGAAAAATCCCGAATTCACCAACTAACTTTACACCTTAAAGAACTAGAGAAAAAGCCATGCATTAGAAGAGAAATGATTAAGATTAGAGCAGAGATCAATGAATGAGAAACCAGAAACACAGTAGATCAGATCAACAAAACTAGAAGCTGGTTCTTTGAAAGAATTAACAAGATTGATAAACCCCTGGCCAGACTTATCCAAAAGAAAAGAGAAAGGACCCAAATTAATAAAATTATGAATAAAAGGGGAGAGATCATGACTAACACCAGGGAAATAGAAATAATTATTAGAAATTATTATCAACAGGGTGCCTGGGTGGCTCAGTCATTAAGTGTCTGCCTTCGGCTCAGGTCATGATCACAGGGTCCCAGAATCGAGCCCCGCATCAGGCTCCCTGCTCCACGGGAAGCCTGCTTCTCCCTCTCCCATTCCCCCTGCTTGTGTTCCCTCTCTTGCTGTGTCTCTTTCTGTCAAATAAATAAATAAAATCTTTAAAAAAAAAAGAAATTATTATTGACAACTATATGCCAATAAATTGAGCAACCTGGAAGAAATGGATGCCTTCCTGGAAACCTATAGCCTGCCAAGACTGAAACAGGAAGAAATTGACAACCTGAATAGTCCAATAACCAGTAACGAGATTGAAACAGTTATCAAAAAACCCAAAAAACAAGAGTCCAGGATTGGACTGATGGATTCCCTGGGGAATTCTACCAAGCATTCGAAGAAGAAAAAAATACCTACTCTCCTGAAGCTGTTTCAAAAAATAGAAACCAAAGGAAAGCTTCCAGACTCAGTCTATGAGGCCAGCATTACCTTAATCCCCAAACCAGGCAAAGACGCCATCAAAAAGGAGAATTTCAGACTAATATCCCTGATGAATACGGATTCCAAAATCCTCAACAAATTCCTAGCTAATAGGATCCAACAATACATTAAAAGGATCATCTATCACGACCGAGTGGGATTTATCCCCGGGGTTGCAAAGGTGGTTCAACATTCGAAAATCAATCAGTGTGATAGATCACATTAATAAGAGGAGGGAGAAGAACCATATGGTCCTCTCAGTTGATGCAAAAAAAGCATTTGACAAAATACAACATCCTTTCCTAATTAAAACTCTTCAGAGCATAGGGATAGAAGGAACATTCCTCAAGTTCATAAAATCTATCTATGAAAAGCCCACAGCGATTATCATCCTCAGTGGGGAAAAGCTGAGAGCCTTTCCCTTAAGATCAGGAACACAAAAGGATGCCCACTCTCCCCACTATTATTCAATATAGTACTAGAATTCCTAGCAACAGCAATCAGACCACAAAAAGAAATAAAAGGTATTCAAATTGACAAAGAAGAAGTCAAACTCTCTCTCTTTGCAGATGACATGATACTTTATGTGGAAAATCCAGAAAACTCTACCTCCAGATTACTAGAACTCATACAGCAATTCAGTAATGTGGCAGGATACAAAATCAATGCACAGAAATCAGTTGCTTTCTTATCCACTAAAGTGCAACTGTAGAAAGAGAAATTAGAGAAACGATTCCATTTACAATAGCACCAAAAACCATAAGATACCTCGGAATAAACCTAACCAAAGAAGTAAAGGGTCTATACCCTAGGAACTACAGAACACTAATGAAAGAAATTGAAGAAGACACAAAAAGATGGAAAAACGTTCCATGCTCATGGATCAGAAGAATAAACATTGTTAAAATGTCTATGCTAAGCAATCAGACAACAAAAAGAAATCAAAGGCATCCAAATCGGCAAAGAGGAAGTCAAACTCTCACTCTTTGCAGATGATATGGTACTTTATGTGGAAAACCCAAAAGACTCCACCCCACCCTTTAGCCAACCCAAAACTGCTAGAACTCATACAGGAATTCAGTAAAGTGGCAGGATATAAAATCAATGCACAGAAATCAGTGGCATTCCTATACACCAACAACAAGACAGAAGAGAGACAAATCAAGGAGTCGATCCCATTTACAATTGCACCCAAAACCATAAGATACCTAGGAATAAATTTAACCAAAGAGGCAAAGGATCTGTACTCAGAAAACTATAAAATACTCATGAAAGAAATTGAAGAAGATACAAAAAATGGAAAAACGTTCCATGCTCATGGATTGGAAGAACAAACATTGTGAAGATGTCAATGCTACCTAGAGCAATCTACACATTCAATGCACTCCCCATCAAAATACCAACCACTTTTTTCAAAGAAATGGAACAAATAATCCTAAAATTTGTATGGAACCAGAAGAGACCCCAAATAGCCAGAGGAATGTTGGAAAAGAAAAGCAAAGCTGGCGGCATCACAATTCCGGACTTCCAGCTCTATTACAAAGCTGTCATCATCAAGACAGTATGGTACTGGCACAAAAACAGACACAACGATCAATGGAACAGAAGAGAGAGCCCAGAAATGGACCCTCAACTCTATGGTCAACTCATCTTGACAAAGCAGGAAAGAATGTCCAATGGAAAAAAGACAGTCTCTTCAACAAATGGTGTTGGGAAAATTGGACAGCAACATGCAGAAGAATGAAACTGGACCATTTCCTTACACCACACACAAAAATAGACTCCAAATGGTTGAAAGACCTAAACGTGAGACAGGAGTCCATCAAAATCCTAAGGGAGAACACAGGCAGCAACCTCTTCGACCTCAGCCACAGCAACTTCTTCCTAGAAACATCACCAAAGGCAAGCGAAGCAAGGGCAAAAATGAACTATTGGGATTTCATCAAGATAAAAAGCTTTTGCACAGCAAAAGAAACAGTCCACAAAACCAAAAGACAACCGACAGAATGGAGAAAATATTTGCAAATGACATATCAGATAAAGGGCTAGTACCCAAAATCTATAAAGAACTTATCAAACTCAACACCCAAAGAACAAATAATCCAATCAAGAAATGGGCAGAAGACATGAACAGATATTTTTCCAAAGAAGACATCCAAATGGCCAACAGACACATGAAAAAGTGCTCAACATCGCTCAGCATCAGGGAAATCCAAATCAAAACCTCAATGAGATACCACCTCACACCCGTCAGAATGGCTAAAATTAACAAGTCAGGAAATGACAGATGTTGGTGGGGATGCGGAAAAAGGGGAACCCTCCTACACTTGGAGGGAATGCAAGCTGTTGCAACCCCTCTGGAAAACAGTATGGAGGTTCCTCAAAAAGTTGAAAATAGAGCTACCATACAATCCAGCAATTGCACTACTGGGTATTTACCACAAAGATGCAAATGTAGGGATCTGAAGGGGTATGTGCACCCCAATGTTTATAGCAGCAATGTCCACAGTAGCCAAACTGTGGAAAGAGCCAAGATGTCCATCGACAAATGAATGGATAAAGAAGAAGTGGTATATATACACAATGGAATATTATGCAGCCATCAAAAGGAATGAGATCTTGCCATTTGCAATGATGTGGTTGGAACTGGAGGGTGTTATGCTGAGTGAAATAAGTCAATCAGAGAAAGACATGTATCATATGACCTCACTGATATGAGGAATTTTTTTTTCTTAATGATCACATTTATTGAAAGGGTTGGAAAAAAATTAAAATGCCCTTTAGCTTAAGAATTTTTTAGTTATCCCAAATCAACTCGTTTCAGGAGTGGAAGAATCCTTGGTCATTTCTTAATATCAAAATTTACACAGGTTTCTCTTTTGAATGTCTTCTACATTTAAAGAGGCAATCATACAAAAGCTCCTATATTCCATATATGATAAATTCTTTGTTTCAGCCAACTCTTAAAGGAGGGGCAACTAGTACAACACCATCTCCCCGGACAAAAAGCATTGGAAAATTCAGTTTTGTTGATTTATATATCTCTTTGTATGTTTCCTCATCAATTTCTATAGTAGTCACAGTTTCTTCCACATCTCCCAATATCATATTTAAATGCTGATCATAAGCATGTAATCTGCCTCGAAGCTCTCTCTCATTTTCACATAAATTCGCTCATCCAGGCAAGCCTGATGAGATCCAGGGGCTCTTCTACAGTGTTGGTAGTTTGTTGCTGGTCCACATCGTCCGCCATGTTTCAAACCCTCTGATATGAGGAATTCTTAATCTCAGGAAACAAACTGAGGGTTGCTGGAGTGGTGGGGGTGTGAGAGGGATGGGGTGGCTGGGTGATAGACATTGGGGAGGGTATGTGCTATGGTGAGCGCTGTGAATTGTGCAAGACTGTTGAATCACAGATCTGTACCTCTGAAACAAATAATGCAATATATGTTAAGAAAAAAAAAAGAAGATAGCAGGAGGGGAAGAATGAAGGGGAGTAAATTGGAGGGGGAGACAAACCATGAGAGACGATGGACTCTGAAAAACAAACTGAGGGTTCTAGAGGGGAGGGGGGTTGGGGGGATGGGTTAGCCTGGTGATGGGTATTAAAGAGGGCACATTCTGCGTGGAGAACTGGGTGTTATACACAAACAATGAATCATGGAACACTACATCAAAAACTAATGATGTAATGTATGGTGATTAATATAACAATAAAAAATATATATATATACAAAAAAAAAGAATCCCACAAAAAAAAATGTCTATGCTACCCAAAGCAATCTATACCTTCAATGCCATCCCAATCAAAATCCCAATGATATTTTTCAAAATGCTGGAACAATCCTAAAATTTGTATGGAATCAGAAAAGACCCCGAATTGGCAAGGAAATGTTGAAAAAGAAAAGCAAAGCTGGGGGCATCACATTGCCTGATTTCAAGCTATATTACAAAGCAGCGATCACCAAGACAGCATGGTACTGGCACAAATACAGACATATAGACCAATGGAACAGAAGAGAGATCCCAGAAATGGACCCTCAATTCTATGGTCAAATAATCTTTGACAAAGCAAGAAAAAATATGCAATGGAAAAAAAGTCTCTTCAATAAATGGTGCTGGGAAAATTGGACAGCTATATACAGAAGAATGAAACTTGACCATTCTCTAACACCATACACACAGATAAACTCAAAATGGATGAAAGACCTCAATGTGAGGCAGGAATCCATCAAAATCCTAAAGAACAACATAGGCAGTAACCTCTTTGACATTGGCCACAGCAACTTCTTTCAAGATTCATCTCCAAAGGCTAGTGAAACAAAAGCACAAATGAACTTTTGGGACTTCATCAAGATAAAAAGCTTCTGCACAGCAAAGGAAACAGTCAACAAAACAAAGAGGCAACCCACAGAATGGGAGAAGATATTTGCAAATGACACTACAGATAAAGGTCTGGTATCCAAGATCTATAAAGAACTTCTCAAACTTTACACCCAAAAAACAAATAATCAAGTCAAAAAAATGGGCAGAAGATATGAACAGACACTTCTCTGAAGAATACATACAAATGGCTAACAGACACATGAAAAAATGTTCATCATCATTAGCCATTAGGGAAATTCAAATCAAAACCACATTGAGATACCACCTTACACCAGTTAGAATGGCAAAAATGGACAAGGCAAGAAACAACAAATGTTGGAGAGGTTGTGGAGAAAGGGGAACCCTCTTACACTGTTGGTGGGAATGCAAGTTGATACAGCCACTTTGGATAACAGTGTGGAGGTGCCTCAAAAAATTAAAAATAGAGCTACCCTATGACCCAGCAATTGCACTCCTGGGTATTTACCCCAAAGACACAGATATAGTGAATAGAAGGGCCATATGCACCCCAATGTTCATAGCAGCAATGTCCGCAATAGCCAAACTGGAAAGAGCCAAGATGTCCTTCAACAGATGAATGGATAAAGAAGATGGGGTCCGTATATACAATGGAATATTACTCAGCCATCAGAAAGAATGAATACCCAACTTTTGCATCAACATGGATGGGACTGGAGGAGATTATACTAAGTGAAAGAAGTCAAGCAGAGAAAGTCAATTATCATATGGTTTCACTTATCTGTGGAACATAAGGAATAGCATGGAGGACATTAGGAGAAGGAAGGGAAAAATGAAGGGGGCGGAAATCGGAGGGAGAGACGAACCATGAGAGACTATGGACTCCAAGAAACAAAATGAGGGTTTTAGAGGGGAGGGGGGTGGGGGGATGGGTTAGTTCAGTGATGGGTATTAAGGAGTGCACATACTGCATGGAGCACTGGGTGTTATATGAAAACAATGAATCGTGAATCACTACATCAAAAACTAATGGTGTATGGTGACTAACATAACATTGAAATAAAATTAAAATAAAATAAAATAATAAAAAATAAAACCTGTGGAGGGGCGCCTGGGTGGCTCAGTCATTAAGCATCTGCCTTCAGCTCAGGTCATGATCCCAGGGTCCTGGGATCAAGCCCTGCATCGGGCTCCCTGCTCAGCGGGAAGCCTGCTTCTCCCTCTCCCACTCCCCCTGCTTGTGTTCCCTCTCTCGCTGTGCTCTCTCTGTCAAATAAATAAATAAAATCTTAAAAAAAAAACCAACTGTGGACTGGCAGAGGAAAAACATAAATGGAGAGTTAACAAAAAAGAGTAAATACAAACAAAGAAGGAGAAGGGCTGAAGCGTGGCTGAGATTGGAGATGACCAGCTTCAGGATTCCAGATTAGTGTTGTGGAGGCAAGGAGATGTTTTAAATTCAATTCTAGTAACATCAGTGGTAAACAAATTAATAAAACAAAAAGCCATTAAGCTGTAGGGACAACAAATGGTCCAATCAGAAATCTCATCTCACAACATAACTGATAACAGAGGATCCAAGTGCTACATATTAGTTCTCTTTAGTTAGGTACAAAAAGGGTCATTTATTCCAAAGTCCAAGAAAAATGGAACAGAGACCAGGCAAAGCAGAATGTTCTGGTCCAACAAGTCACTCTTCATACAGGGATGGATACAATCTGGTCTATGCTAGCCTACATGCTTTCTTTCCTTCTCCATCTTTGAGTTCAGACTGGGTCTGGAGAAATATCTTACTACCTATTGAAAAGAACTGCAGTGACCTAAAAACAGCAAGAATGGGTCCCGGTAACTCGAGAGAGACAGAGTTGCCACCTCCACAGTCTCACATCTTGCCTGTGAGTCATTCATCTTCCAAACACTACCAGAAATCCCTTTGCCCCCTCCCTGTTCTTCCCTGGGGCCTCACCAAGTAGACCAGATCCGCCCATGGGTCTTGGTGAGTATGAGCCCTCTCTTTTCTTCCATTGCATGGGTTGCTGAACCAACACCTACGGGAAGGATTAAACTGAGCTTGCCAACACCCACAAACCAGCCATTGCAACATCAATCAGAGTCTCTCAGGCCCTCTGAGTGATGAGACCCACTGACCAGGGTGTTAGTGGTAGAACTGAGGAAGCACGCTGAATTAAAAGGAAGTTTTTCTCCTTTCATCCTTCCCTACCTACATCTACCACCCCAGGGCTCCCTATCCTTACTAGGAAAGTGGGGGGTAGTTAAAGAAGGATAAAGAAGTGATATTAACAACTGAAAGGGGAAATTGTATTTACCAAGTGGTGTGTTAGATGTTTCATATGTGTAATTTCATGTGATTTTCAAAATAAATAAGGTCAACATTTTCTATTTTATAGATGAAAGAATGGAGACTTAAAGAGTTCAAGTGAGGGTCTGATTTGAATGAGTGCAAGTCTTCTAATTAGGCAGTATGTGCCCTTTTAATGGCACCAGGCTGTCTGTAGGCAACATACTCGGGGTTGTTTCCTACAGTCACCATTCTTTTGAAAATCAAACAAGCAGGGCTCATTGAAAACTCATCGTCTAGCCCAGGTAACATTAGATCTATGGGAAGTCTGCTGAAGCCTTTAGCTTGAAAGCCAGAACTCATCTTCACTGCCAAAAGATGTATCTGAGAACAACAGAGAAATTAGCTTTGACTTAGCTCAGCCCAGGCTCCCAGGGCACCATGCC